>NW_015971187.1:0-1022 GCF_000769745.1 Penicillium expansum
AAATATATTATAATTTTCTAATACTTATACTTCTTTAAACTATAAGGGGGCTTTATTAAATACTCTTTAATACCTTCTACCTAATAATATACTATTTATAACCCCTTATATATTAGGAAGTTAATAAACCTTAATATTAGTATATAATAGTTATTAGTTTACCCCTCTTAGCTCTTTATAATATATACCTTTACCTCCTTATCTTATAATACTAAATCCTAACTATATTAATTCCTTTACCTTATACTATAATATAATAAGTAAGGAATTTATTAAATAGTAGCTTTAGATAGAATTTAGGAAATCTAAGTATATAAATTAGGACGCGCGCTATTAAGTAGAATACTAAAATAATTTTAATTAAGTAGTAAATACTAAAGATAGGAAGCTAGGTATAATATATAAGTAATATTAGAAGGTTCTTAATTATCTAGTAGCTACTTATATAGGTATATTATCTATAAATAAGTATAGGAAGGGGGTTAACTATATTAAATTTATATTAAAAAGATTAAATATTAAGAATTTACTTAAGATAGCTATATATTATATCCCCTTATATTATCTTTATTACTAAATTATCTATAGGTATTAAATAAACTAGCTCTTATTTTCTTATAAGATATTTAAGAATAAAAGCTACTAAGTCTTATTACTATTTTATATCTCCTATTTTTATTCTTTAAATACTAGGAGTTTACTAATATTATTAAATATATATACCTTACTCTAACTATACTAACTATTCCCTTATAATAAACTATCTATAAGTAGTTAAAGGTATTTATCTATAAATATTAAGAAAGACTCCTTTAAAATCTACTACTAAAGATAAAACTCTCCTTTATACTAGACTATTAGATATTACTATTTTAGTAGGCATTTATAATAGTAATAGGCTACTTTCTAGATAAAGATTAGGAGTACTATAAGGTTCTCTTTAGCTTTAAGCTACTCTTTAGTATATACTTTAGGTTGAATCTTAGTAAGGTTATTACTTAGATATTATAAAAATATAATAT
>NW_015971186.1:0-10233 GCF_000769745.1 Penicillium expansum
CCCCTAATACTAATATCTATTAGTTTATTAGCTTCTATATCTTTAGTAGGAGTAGTAAGGCTACTTACTTTAGAATTAGGGGGTTCTAGAGTACTTAGGGGATACTAAGACTTAGTATACTAGATACTATTATAGATAAACTTTAGGATTATAGATAGATTTTATTCCCTTTAGTAGAAATAGGAATTCTCCCTAAAGGCCTCCTTCTCCGCTACTATAAGGTTTTTAAATATAGTATAGTATAGCTACTAAGTATTATATCTCTAGGACTATATATAACCCTAAGCTATATTATTACTATCCCTAAATAAAATATCTAGCTCCCTCTATATATCTACTATATCCTATCGCGTTTAGCTAACTAATATATCTAAAATCGCCCTTAAATATCCTAACTATATAATTATAGGAAATATATAATCTACCTAGCCACTATATATACTATTTAGTAAGCTAGATAATATCTTAGTACCTAAGTAGAAATCCTAGTAGCAGCGTAAGAGGTTATTTTAAGTACCTAACTCCGCGGTATCTAAGGTCTAGTGATTATTACTAATTATAATAAACTAAGGTAGGATATTTATATATTAGGTAGTCGCTAGGCTAGTAGAGCTATAAGGTAGGCTAGGTAAACTTAGCCGGATATCCCTAAACTAGTAGATCTATTTAGCCTAGCTATAGCTAAAGTAGGCCTTATTATCCTTAGTCTATATCTCGGCGTTAATCCGCTATATATACCTATCTTTTATATACCCTTAGTTAATTAGCTACCTATACTATATAGTGATCTTATAATATATCTTTAGGAGTAATTTAGTATAGTTACTGCTATCCTTATTAAAGAGAGTAAGACTTCCTTAGAGTGTATTTACCCCCTACCTACTATATATAAAGTCTATAATATTAATATTAATATAATAAAAGAAGGTATATTCTCTAGGGTATATCTGCTTAGTATAGTAAGGAAATAATACTAGCTTCTATATATAATCTAGATAGTATTATATATAGAATATATAGTATATAAGGTCCTATTAGACTATCTACTATATTAAGCTAAACCATATATTCCTAGCCTAGCTAATATAAGGTTTAGATAGGTAGGCTAGGTAATACCAATTATATATATTAAATTCCTCTATGATTAGGTACTATAGGCTACCTAGGTAGTTCCTATTAAAATCCTTACCTAGCTATTTAAATAGCCCTAGTAGTATAATGCTTTTATCTTAATCTAGCTGCTAACTAAGGTCCTAAATAGTAGGGCTAGTATCTTAGCTATAGTAGCGCTTATATAATTAAGTGAATATTAATGATTCTATAAGTGTTAGGTTTGTAATCCTTAGTATATCTGTACCTATAACTAGGAACTGCTATCCTAACTCTAGATTACTTACTATATTTTTAAACTAATCCTTATACTAACCTTTTATTATATCCTATACTCTAAGATTTATATATAGCTTATATAACTATTAGAGTAATTCCTTATATATAGAATAGTAGTAAAGCCCTAGGTATTTATATAGCTTATAGATATAGAAATTATAGAGAGAAAGTGATAGAGAGGTATATATAATACTCTAGGTTATTATTACCTTTCCTACCTATTAAAGCAGCTACTTCTTAAGGGTATTAGTTAGGAGCTCGGTCCCCCTTAGTAGATATTAGATTATAGTATTTATAAGGGTATAGCTATAGCTAGTAAGTAGATTAGGAGGAGTAGGGCGTAGCTACTTTTAAGGCTAAGTAAGAGGCTTATCCTTATTGTCCTACTTATTATTATTATTATTATTATCCTACTTATTATTATTATTATTAGATAGTATTAATAGGGTTGATAATAAAGATAATAATAGTAATAAGATTAATGATAGTATATTATCGTAGGGTCTCTTCTTTAAGGATCTAGAAGGGCCTATAGCGTTTATAGCCCCTATAGGTTATATTAGTAGTACTAGTAGTATTATTCCTAGGGGCTGTATTTAGTAACCTAATCTAATTAAATAGATAAATCTATCTATATCTACCCCTAGCTCTAGTACCTATAGGGTTTAAGGATTAAGAGGTTCTAAATTCTACTGCGCTAGCGCTATATTAAGATTAATTTATATAATTTAAGTATACTAGTAAATGCTATAGCTATATATAGACTTCCGGTCTATAATAGCGTTATTAATAGTAGTTTAGAGGTCTAGATATAATAGGCCTTTACTAATAGCCTTACTAACCTTTTAGAGTATTATATAGCTTCCTATATATATAAGAAGAATATTAGCCTACTACTTACCCTACTAAAGGATCACTTGCTTCTATATATTCGCCTTAAACTAATTAAGTCCTTCTTAAACCTTTACTATATCCTATATAACCTACTATAAGTCTCAGAATGATTCTAGGCTTTCTTTATATATCTTCTAGAACTCTTTAAGCTTAATAAAGTTATATATCTCTTATAATAACCTTATAGCGTCCCTTATAACTCTATAGGTATAATCCTAGATTATTAGTATAGCTAGGTAGATATCCTTAGGTAATAGGGTTTTAATTATTATAAGCCCTTTTATAATTAACCTTATATACTACCTATTAAGATTTAGTATTACAGCGAAGGTAAAGGATTAGTCTATTACTATATATATATCGCAGTTACTACTTACTATTAATATAGTAGAGTTAGCTAAGATTATTAAATTTAATATTAGAAACTATATAAATTCTCTACTTAATATATATATTTTTAGGAATATATAGCTAGGATTATTTTTATAAAAAAAAGGCTATTAAAAAACTAAAAGAGTGGGTTTCTTTAGATATATAGCTATCGGGTATAGCTATTATAATTATTTTTATAAAAAAAGAGGCTATTAAAAAACTAAAAGAGTATATTAGGCGTAGCTATCATAATTATTTTTATAAAAAAAGAGGCTATTAAAAAATTAAAAGAGTAGGTTTCTTTAGATATATAGTTATTAAGTATAACCCTTATATAGCTAGCCTAAGATAGACTAGCTTACTATAATCTAAAATATAGGAGAAAGGGTTAGTCTAAAATATATAAGTTCTAGTTAGTTAAAAATATAGATATCTTCTCCTATATTTATAACTACTGTAATCTCTTAAAGTTAGACTATACCGAATCTCTACTTAGATATAATATATAGGTCTTAGTTAATATTTCTAGTTATTAATTACTACTATATAAATATAATTTCTAATTATAGTTAGAAAGGATAGTAGGAAGGTCTAATAGTATCTATTATAGAAGAATATAGCTTAAAGTATAGTAGAAGATATATATATTCTATATCTATATCCTATATTCTAGACTATATACTAGACTTATATATTTATAACTATCTCTATCTCCTTTATTTATAACCACCTTAAACTTCTATACTTCTACTATATACTTATAGTTAGTAATTTCCCCTAAATAAGTATAATTTCTTACTACAGTTAGAAAAGATACCTAGAAAGGCTGGTAGTACTTATAGTAGTATAATATAGCCTGATATATAGTAGTCCTATAAGTTAGACCTATATAGTCGCCCTATATATTATCTAATTAGCCTATATACTAGGCTATATAATCGCTCGCCCTATATATTTTCTAATCGCCCTATATACCGGGCTATATAACCACTTATATACTAGATAATATTAAACTTCTAGATATTAATAGTATATAATTAATATTACTAAGTACTCTTAGTAAATTATATTATATAGCCTTAATTTCTAACTACAGTTAGAAATTAGAACCTAGGGGTCTTAGTAGTAGGGATATAGTATCCTATATATATATATCTATCTACTATTATTATAATAACTATATATCTACTTTTATCTAGCTATTTTCTAACCTTAGTTAGAATCTCTATCCTAATTTAAGGTAATCTCCCTATTTACTTATATAAGTAATTCCTAGCTATAAGGCTATTTAAGCTACTACCCCCTCCTAATAAACCTTCTTCTATATTTTCCCTAGACTATCCTACCTCTAGCCGCCGACCCTTATATAAGTAACTTTATATCTTCTAGGTATTTAAACCCCTACCCTCCCTCTATAAACCTTCTCCTCTATTTTCCCTACTATTAGAGAGACCCTACTACTAATTATTATATAACTAACTATATATCTTTAACTGAGGTTAGAAAGCTAGCCTAGGTAGTTTATCTTTGTCCTTATTATCTATATCTCCTTAGTTGTTTGTCTTTATACTTGCCTTCTATATCTCCTTTCGGTTCTCTTCTAGTTCTAGGTACCCTTAGCTCCCCTTCCTCTATATTTTACCTTAAACTACTAATTAAGTTCTAGTCTCTCTACTTTCCCTATCTTATTGTACCGACTGTATCCTAATATAGTGTAGTTTTAGGGTAAAGAGGTATCCCTTAAGAACGTTAGTACTATTAATATCTCTACTACTACTATCCGCTATATAGATAACTTTACTCCTACTATTACTAGTATTATTAGATACCTTAATATATAGAATATCTTCTATCTTATTAGCCCTAAGTATACTAAGACCTAGGATATTATCCTTATATTCTATTAAAATCAGGATAATAAATTTAGGTTTACTAACTTAGCCTAGGTTACTCTTAGCCTCTAGTCTATCTAGAACTCCCTTATCCTCCTTATAGTTAACTATATAAATAAATATATAGGTATCTTCCTATCCCTATCCCCCTTAGATCTCTCTACCCTATTTATAGAGCCGACTAATATATTTAACCTCTGTGTACTATAGTATATTCGCTATCTACTCCTCTCTTATATATAAGACCTAGCTTACTAGAGCTAAGTTCTTAAGACTCCCTTTTACTTTAATATAAAGGAGACCCTAATCTACTAGAAGTTCCTAATCTACTTCTCCTAATAGATCTTAAAGGCCTATAGTCTTAACGCCTACCTTACTACTACCCCCTATATCTACCTTATAGTACTATCTAAGCTTATAACCTTATAGCCTAGTCCTGCCGGCCTAATCTCTATCCTTACCCTATCCTATAGTATATTATCCTAGTTATATAATAATTTATATACCCTATTAGAGCTCCTTAAGCTATACCCCTTAGACCCTCCTAATAATACTAATAAGGAGCCGCTTAATAGCTCTATAGATATTATCCCTTTAGAGCCTAAGTACTATAACCTAGTAGTTAGGCTTACTATCTAACTCCTCTAGCTAACTACTATACGCCTAAACCGCGCGCCTCTAATACTTACTAATATATATAAGCTCTACCGCTACCTATATAGCCTTAAGTTCTTTACTAGTTTAGTCTTATATACCGCTCCTAATAATATCCCCCTAAGCCTCCGGCTAGACCTATATCTATAGACTATAATCTTATTAAGCTTAGTATTAGTCACTCTCTCTATCCTTGATATATCTCTTAGCCCCTATACCAGCTATATAAATAAATCAGCTAATAATAAGCTGGTTCTACTTACTAACCTAGCCGCTTTAGCGTCTATCTAGGAGGTATCCCTTAATCATCTAATATATCCCTTTAATACTATAATTTATTATACCTAAATTCCGCTCGATTGTAATAGGTAGCTGGTACTTACCCTAACCTCCTTATACCTAATCTCTCCTATAATCCTTAAGCTATGGTAGGTTATAGGAGTATCTTAGATACTTAAGTAGGAGGCTAGCCTACTATATAATGGTATCCTAGCTAATATATATAGCTTAGGGAAGATACTTACTACCCTTATACTTATCTATTAGATAGTGCTTATCTAGTCTTAGCCCCTATACCGGCCTACCCTAGTCCTTATACCCTTAGCCCTAATTAATATATAGCTTTTAGAGATTAAGCGCTACTTTAGCGATACCCTTATAGTCTAGCTCTTTTATAGTACTAAGTCCCGTACTAGCGACTCTAAGCGGAAGCTGATACTACTTAAGTTACTTAGTAAGGTTTAAAAGTTCTTTAGCCGCTACCCTACTAACCAGGCCTCCTCGGCCTATACTATTATCCTCTCTTCTTATAATACTTAGGCTATATATACTACTACTAAGATTGATAAGAATAGTATACTAATATGCCGCGCCTAGAAGATTATATATAAGGATATTAATCTAATAGTACTAGACCTTACT
The DNA here is from genome assembly GCF_000769745.1 of Penicillium expansum. Classification (NCBI taxonomy): domain Eukaryota; kingdom Fungi; phylum Ascomycota; class Eurotiomycetes; order Eurotiales; family Aspergillaceae; genus Penicillium; species Penicillium expansum. The sequence continues at coordinate 6,123 of NW_015971186.1, forward strand.
ACTATTAAAGCTAATATAGATAAAGATATACCTAACCCTAATAATATTACCGATATAGATAAGGATATACCTAACCCTAATAATATTATTACTACGCCGCCCTTAGTCGAGCTAGGCTCCTTAGGTAGCCTATATACCCTATCTACTACTAATATAACTACCCCTTACCCTTAGGGCGTTAATACTATTATAGTTAAACTTAGCGAGCTTTAGGAGTAAGCGGCTACCCTATCTTTAATAGGTAAGGCCTATATATACTAGCCCTACTGATTCCGCTCTAATATTACTACCCCCTTCTACTATATTATCTATAATAAGGGATACTACTTTAAGACTATCTCTTTGTATTAGTATTAGTTAGTTACCTTCCTAGATTAGTAGTCTATCTAGTATCTAACTATAATACCTATATAGAATTAGGCGTTAGACTACTATAGCTACCTTATATTATTATAGAAGGCAGAGTTTACTATCCTAGCTAATAGCTTATATAAGTTCCCTCCTAGTATTATACCCTCTGCGGCCGCCGCTAGCGACCTATTAGAGCTATATACCTAGTAGTCCGCGGTTAAGTAGCTTCCCTTTAATAGTAAGCTATACTACCTCCTAGATTCCTATAGGCTAGTAGTATTAGCCTAATATAGTAAGCTATCTATAATAAGCGGGTTCCTTATCCTTCCTATTATCCTATATCTAAGCAGCCTAACCTATAAGGCTAGTAACTAGATAATCGGCCCCTATAGTACTATAATTATAATTAGGGATAATATCCTATACCTTTATATCTTAACTATTAAGCTCCGGTATACCTAGTATACCTAGGATATTTATAACTAGGTATTTACTATCTTTAGTAAGGGCCTTTATAGGCCCCCTAGTACCGCCTCTATTACTACCTCCGGTAGTACCTTTAGTATATTAGTAGATAGTACTACTATAATAAACTAAGTAACCTTTTAGATACTCTATTACCTTTTTATATCCCTTAAGCTTAATTAGTTTTTATATTACTTACCCTCTAATATCCTCTTTATAGAGATCTCTTGATTTACTAAGTATAGCGATAACTATAGCTTTAGCTTATTTTAATCCTAGACTACTAAGGACCTATCGGCCTTAATACTAACTAACCTAGTTACTATAGCTTACTACCTAATCTACTAAAGCCCCTACCTCTAGTACTTCCTATATATCTTAATCTAGTAAGGTATCTTTAACTTAATAAGCTTATAGCCCCGCTTTTTAATCTTTTACTACTAGCCTCTTACTATATAGCTAGTCTAGATATTCCTTAGTATCCTTCTAATTAACTTTATAGTAGTCTAGGCCGGTATATTAAATAGCCTCTGCTCTAATACTATTACCTACTTTAATAATCCTAGCTCCTCTACTTAGGCCCTCTTAACTATATATAACTATAGTACTATAGGCTTAAATATATATATATAATATAGCTGGATTATCCTAATAGAGTTAGTATTTAATTATAATTCACTATTCTAGATAATTAGGTATATCTACTGCCTTAGCTAGTAGGAGGTATAGTAGGTATAACTACTATTTATAGATTATACTATCTAGCGGTATATAGAGTTTAATAATATAATTAAGGTACTCTTATAGATCGCTGTTTAATACTACCTATTCCTAGAGAGATAGGTCCTTAAGTCTACTAAGGACTATAATACTATAATTAAGTAGCTTACTAACTAGCTCTTTAGCTATATATTTAGTATTAGCCTAGATTATATAGATCGGCTAGCTATAGAAGATTATTAAGACCTTAGGCTTAAAGGTAAGAGTAAGAGTAGGTAGTAGTACTCCTTATATAGCTCCTTTAAGCGCCCAGTAGGTAGCCTTAATTATACCCCTCTACTTAAGTAGATTGTTAGGTTCGGTAGGGATAGTATAGATAATAAGGGCTATATAACTAGTTAGAGGGGCTATCTCTTTCTCTTTAGCTTAGTATAGGTTTTATAATTTTCCTCTTAGTAGTATAATTTTATTTTTTTCTTATATTTAGTGTAGATTGATCTTTTAATCTCTAGCGGATACCTTAAGTAAGTTATATTTTTATATTTTTATAGTATAGATTAATCTTTAGATCTCTAGTAGATACCCTAAGTAAGTTATATTTTTATATTTTTTAGCGGATACTCTAAGTAAGTTATATTTTTATATTTTTATAGTATAGATTAATCTTTAGATCTCTAGTGGATACCCTAAGTAAGTTATATTTTTATATTCTTTAGTAGATATCCTAAGCTAGTTATATTTTTATAACTTTGTTTTTTTCTCTTACTTAGTATAGATTAACCTTTTAATCTCTAATAGGAACTAGCTCTCTAGTTCTATCTATATTATATTTATATAATAGGGTATTTACTAGCTCTTTCTTTAATAGTCTAATTTTAAAATATAAAAGGGCCTTAGAGCTTATCCTATATTATTAGTATACTATAGGATATAGTATAGTATTTATAGTATTTATATGATTATATAATCCCTAAAGATAGAAGATAGGTAGGTCCCCTTTCTAACTATAGTTAGAAAATTATACTATAGATAGAGAGTAATATATAGGCCCCCTTTCTAATTATAGTTAGAAAATTGTACTATAGGTAGAGAATAATATATATATAGCTAAATAAGACTAAGAAATAAGCGGTTATTAATATTAGATATTACCTTAACTAGTAATAGGGTAGATACTAGAGTTACTATATAGTAGTTTCTAACTAAGGTTAGAAAATGATCTATATTAGGCTAGCTAAGAAGTTAGAGATAGGTAAGAGATAGATAAAAGAGATAAGAGATAGATAAGAGAGGTAAGAAGTAAGAGATAGGTAAGAGAGATAGGTAAGAAGTAAGAGATAGGTAAGAGAGATAGGTAAGAGAGATAGGTAAGAGAGATAGGTAAGAGAGATAGGTAAGAGAGATAGGTAAGAGAAATAGGTAAGAGAGATAAGTAAGAGAGACAGATAAGAAGTAAGAGATAGGTGAGAGAGATAGGTGAGAGAGATAGGTAAGAGAGGTATTTACTAGCCCTTTAATAGTCTAATTTTAAAATATAATTAGGTCGTTCTTAACCTTCTTGATAGCCTCTAGATTGTGTGCCTTATGTTAAGCGTAGGGCTTAAGATACTAGATACTTTCGCTCTATAAAAGCCCTAATGATAGGACTTCCTAGATTATAAATGCTATAAGGACCTTAGCTTAGGTAATATTATTAGCGCGATATTTAATATATATACTTTCGGTCTAGAGCTCTGCGCTTTTAGGAATAGCTAAACGCGCTTAGTTAAGGATAGATTGGGCTTGGACTATAGCGCCTACTTTTTCTTCTAAGTATAAGATATATAGCTATAATATAATAGATTTAGGGTAGGCTTAGGTATCTATTCTGTATACCTTGCGCGTTTGCGGGAATTTATTCTATGGAAGAAATAAGCGGTTATTAATATTAGATATTACCTTAATCTATAATATAGGTAGATACTAGAGTTACTAGAGTTACTATATAGTAGTCTCTAACTAAGGTTAGAAAATAATCTATATTAGGCTAGGTAAGGAGTAAGAAGTAAGAGATAGATAAGAGGTAAGATATAAGAGACTATATATTATATCCTCTACTATTATATACCTTATTATAATATTATAGGAATATACTACTAAATTAATAGAACTTTATCTATATTTTAGACTATCTTAATCTCTATCTCCTATCTTAAGATAGCTATATATAGGGATATAATTATCTCTAAGTATTATACTATATCGCCTAATATATTTTATATTCCCTTCGCCTAGTACGATCTCTGATTGCGGTTAGAAACTATTATATAAACTATAGATATATCTTATTTAAGATATAATCTTTTTCTTAGATTTATCTTTACTAATTAGGCTTAACTAGGTAAGATAACCCTACCCCTACCCCCTTTCTCCCCTTAGTGCTATATAATATCCTAGCTTTATTCACTTAGTATCTATAATATCTATCTCTTTTTCTTAATACCCTTCCCTATCTCCCTCTCTGTCCTCGCTATATACTCCCTTCTTAATACTATGGGCTTAGGGCTTAGGGCTTAGGGCTTAGGGCTTAGGGCTT
>NW_015971185.1:0-19113 GCF_000769745.1 Penicillium expansum
GGGGGGGGGGAGATATTACGAGGCCGGCACAATTTGGGCTGGTGCCATATTCCTGTTCTTGAGGAAGAGGCACTAGCAAGGTGGATCGGATGAGTTTGGACAACATAATTTCCGGTTTCTTGTCGAGCACTATAGTGAAGAGACATCAAGATAGGAAATGCAATACAACAAAGTGAATGGAACGCAACAGAGTAGATAAGTTGAAGACAGTAGGCCATTTCACAAGCATACAGAGATTTAAGGAGGTAACCCCGGTAAAGCGGAAAATCGACCCCAAAATATTCATTGCCGAGTTGTTAGCCCGCATAATCATTCCCTTCGCTATCATATAGTTCGCTCTGGTTGAATTTGTTAGAAAGAGCCTTGAGTCCTGCGGTAATCAGGCACACTAAAGAAACACAGCATTAAGAGAAGACGATACGTGAAAAATCTTTTGCATTTGTGGCCAACAAAAGAAGTATATCACTAGAGTCCAAATGGATAAGTTTCGCCCTTTCCAAGGGGCGTGTCGGGCTGGATGATTTCCAAAGGTTCAACAGCCCGGGTCTTATCAAACCAAATATAACCATCAAACTGTTTGTGAAGGAAGGCTTGCGAGTAGTGCGAGGCGCGCTCTGTGTCAGGGCGGTAGATGACTCCAATGAAACGCTGTAGGCGTTGCTCAGCGGCGATAGCTGAGCGCAGAGAGGGATCTATGCGGTCCTGACGCAGGTCGAGCACGAAGCGTGGTACCCCAGTATCATGGGCTACAATCTCCCAACTGTCATCCCGGGATGGACGGACGGACATGACCTCCATATCATCATCCCACTCATGGGCCGCTGCAACGGTGCCAGTGTGAGTTCCGCATCCAAGAATGGTCACATTCTCGCGTCCCAGTCGCTCACGACATAGTTGCCCAATGTTGAGCTCCTTTCGACGAAAGCCCATGCTTGTATAACGCGCATCCCCGACGTGGGAATTGTGTGCCCACACAATGGCTTTCTCTCCCTCATTGTGCTTTAACAGACGTTCCAAGGTTTCAAACATGTGCATGTCGCGCAGATTCCATGAACTTGCTGAGCTGTAGTACATTGCTTTGTAGTACTTCTCCGCGTCGCGAACCAGGTGGGCATTCTGTTCGCCGCTGTGATATTCATCACCATCCCGCGAGCCGATGTATTCAAGACGTCGCTCCAAAAGGTCTCCAAGCATCTTCATAACTGGGGCTTCACAGTCTTCCATGCCTCGAAGGGATGCTAGACCATATGAAGTGGGATCATCGACCCAAGGCTCTAGACACCCATACCGCTGGCGCGCTTGCTTGCTTGCCTGTGGGTCTACTCGGTCCAAATAGTCGATCACAGCACCGATAGAGGCACCCATGCTGTACAGGTCCAGCCCGTAGAATCCGGCTCTTTGCTCGGGTGGGAGGCCCTGATTTCGATCACGCATCCATTCAACTAGCCGTTGCATCTCGGAATTTCTCCACATCCAGGTAGGAAATCGCTTGAATGGTTCATATCCTTTCGCACTTCCTCCAATTTGCGCCTTCGGGCCTGGACGCAAGCGCACATATCGGTCGATGGCCTCTGCATCCGGCCAGTCAGCTTCGACCGCGACCATGGTATAGCCGTGTCGCTCGATGAGTCGCTTAGTTATCTCGGCGCGTGCCGAATAGAACTCGGATGTTCCATGACTGCCATCGCCTAGAAGAATCACTCGGTTACCTGCGAAGGTATCAAAGTGTGATGCGAAAGTCTTGTCTTCGATTACAGGCAGGGGCTGCACTGCTGAATTAAAAAGCTCCTGTAGTTGAGGCATCGTTTTCGTAGTTCGGAATATAGACGCCAAGCGCATGGACGGTTAAGCTGTGATTGGGATATCTTCGCGCAGAATATCTCACATAGATGAACATGTCGAGCACTGAAACGCCGGAGATTAGCCACGGCATTTCTATTCTTCTTTCATCAATACAACATATCCTCTTTATTTCGCGGGACTTTTCCCAGCGAATTATTCACATTTCAGTAGCTAAACAGTCATCATGACTTCATCGTCGAAGGCAAAACACAATACTTCAATTCCGATGATAGTGGGATAAATGACACCCGAGAATAAAATCTATAACAAATGCAGTGGTCCAGGTTACTATTTTTCAAACAGAACACTGCTAGGCAAGGAATCATTCATCCCAGCAACTACGCATATGCCCATCCTGTTTCGAAGATACATACCTCGAGAATGGCTCTCCCAATCAGCAGTCCGTCACCGCGCCTAGACCGCTTTGGACAAGCCATGGAATCCCTTTACGGGAGTTTTAGCAGCATCGAAGACCCAAAAACCTGGACTCCACCACCAAGATCAGGCGGCCATCGGGGGCGATACCTATGGACAGATGCCTTTGGGGTTGTCAACTTTCTCACAATGCACAACGAGTATAAGCGAACTGGCAATGACACCATTGGCGATGACCGTTATCTGATACTGGCTACTCGTCTGATTGAGACTGTCCATGATATTCTAGGTAGAAATCGAGACGGTCACTCAAGACTGCTAGGAGCAACAGACGCGAACCCGCTAAGCGGTGGATTGAGGATCGGCAAGACAGATGCTCGTGGTCCAGATGGCGATGGGCAGTATCACCATTATCTAACGGTTTGGATGTTTGCATTGAACCGGATGGCCAAAGCATCGGGAGATTTAAAGTACAACAGGCAAGCCATAGAGCTGGCAAAAGCGATACACCCAAAGTTCTTTGTTGATCGCGCGGCAGCTCGGCCGAGAATGATATGGAAAATGAACATGGATCTAACAGAGCCAATGGTTAAGTCAGAGGGGAATCTTGATCCGATTGATGGCTTTGTTGTTTTTCGACTGCTGCAAGATACAGCCATGGAAGCAGGCGACGGTGCGTTCTTGGCCGAAGAGATTGACGACTATAGACGCACGATGGAGCGAAAAGGAGAGCACTTTGTTTCAAGTGATCCTCTGGATCTGGGTATGACTTTATGGACGGCACATTGGTTTTCTGGGCGAGAACGCTGGGCTGCTGACCTGGCGGGGAAATGCTTCGAGCAGATATGTCAGTCACTCTTGTGACTATACCCGCGAAGCAACGTAAGACAATAAGAACCAAGCTGACTTGGGATGTTTCCAGACAATCTGTTCGAGATCAATCAATATTTGGAGCGCAATATCCGATTTCGGTTGGCCTTCCGCGAGTTTGGGACCTGCATGGGCATCCAATGCCAGTCAGAGGTAGACGCGGAAAAAGAACGCACAGTTGATTTGAAATACTACTCCGATGCCATCATTGCTGCTTGGGATCCATACATGCAGCTATCCATATCCGATGATCTGACACCAGAGGACTTGCGGCCTATCACGCGGGTGATGTATGCGTCGGCGTTAATTCCAGGGGGTAAGTCAAACGAGCCCCTACATATGATGAGTTAGGTATTTTGACACGTTCGTCAATCCCAGCATTTCAAGCTGGATTCCTGGGACAGGAACCAACACCAACACCTTAGCAATGAACAAAGTTACATGCGATGAAGGAGCAAGACAAGCAGTCATTGGCATCAATCAGGGCCCGCAGGCCCAGGAAAGAATGTCTATAAAACACAAAAAAGAAAAAGTCTCTCAGAGAGTCTTGCAATATGCTTTTCTACTAACAGTTAGGACAATTCCTCCTCGGTCTTATAGCTAAAATAACAATGGTAAGGAGTAGACATTCCGGGATTATCACACTACAATGTACAATAGTATCCATGCAAAGACCCGACGCCTAAAGGCAGCCAAAGCATGAAAGGTACCAACCACTTTTCCATGTATAACCAGGAATTTCAACGCCAGGATGAAGACCACTCGAGCACTTCTCCATGCTTAAAAACAATGCAATCTATCATTATCATTCGATATATTCACAGCTGCTGAGAAGCAGATCTCGCAGACAAAACAGATCTCTATACTCCCGGAAGTCCAACCACGTCTCTCAATGGTGCTATCCGTCTCGGAAGAATATAGATGGCATACACAGCACTCAAAGCAATGAACAGACCAGACCACTAAAGGAATTGTTAGCCAACAGAAATGTAGACCGTGATATGATTTTGCCCAAGAATGCACGCACCTTTTCTAACCAAGTGTGAAACCAGATCGCGGTCATGAAGAGCATCCACCAGTCCAGGCCAACAACACCCCAAACAAGACGGAGTGACCACGTTCTCGCGAACCCGCCAGTCTCGGTTGAATCGACCACCGGAGTACTATCAGCATCACTGGCCTTGCGCTCACGTCCCGCGTCCCCAGCGGGACCAGAACGTGACAAACATGCGGGTGCGCGTGCGCTAGCCCCGACCGCCTCAAATGCGAGGAGCCCTGTGGCCAGAACCAGCATCAGCACATGTCCACTGATATCATGTCCACCTCTCCATGCACCACCAGCGGTTTTGCACGTGGCTGCTGTGAATAATGTTTCCAGGTCGGTTGGGCTACTCTGCCCAGCGGCCATCTTCCCGACTTCCTCGAGAGCCTGTTCACATTTGCCGCCTGTGGCCACGAAACCGCGATCAATGATTGCCGGCCCGAAGAACCATTGTGTTGCAAGGTACCATATTGTTGTCGCGAGTGCGTAGCGTAGAATGGCTTGGAGGGTGCGTCGGAAACGTGCTTCTTGCTGTGAGGAGGATTCCCGGCGAGATGAAGAGTAGAGGGGTTGGAATATGAGGAGCGAAACAAAGGCAGCTGTGGTCCATAGCCATCCGACTTTTACGAAGTAGATATTGAAGATATTATTCTTTCGAGCGAAGTAGTTGACAGGGCTTTCGGATAGGTGCAGGTCTGCAGCCAGGGATGGGGCCATAGGGCTTGCAGGATGTGGGGAAGAGCCGGACAAATCTCTGGAATGGCGCGCTGTTGGGGATATGGTTGAGTACAAAGACCCGAGTAATAATGTTGCAGGGTATATGAGGAGAACAGTCGAGAGGAGGGTGACGGGTCGCGCGGTAGTTGTGGCCATGGTTGTAAGCATAGAGTGGGATTCGAGCAAATGGAAATGTAGTGGTATATTATGAAATACACGGTGATGATTCAATGGCACATTCAAATATGACCACAGAGCATAGTTGTTGCAATTGGGAAGGTCGAAGCAGGATAAGTTGACGATGACCTGGACAGATGACATCAGGGTTTGCCTGCCGAGGCTGCTGCATGAATGCCTCAGGCGTCAAACCAATATCAACCTCTTCTCTTCAATCTGAATCACCGGATATGTATACAATCAATCTCCATGAGAAGAACACCAAACCTGTGATTATGTGTGCTCTGGCTGCTTACTTATTTTCGTCATATTCAAGATGCACCACGAGCTGATATATATCTGGTTTTGTGGTTACCACCGAATCGCTATACAACAGATTGACATGAAGTTCAAAAAAGCGCCATGTCCATCGCCAAGCAAACAATCCTGCTCGAATCAACTTAGATATTACATGTATCTCGCTAAGCTGAATATACAAAAGGACTTCGTCTGGGCTAGATGTCCTGTTTTGGAGTTGTTCTACGCATAGGTAGATATTTTATATGTTTCGTGAGAGTATTTTGCCTCGAAGTAGGACTTTGCTGGTTTGAAGTTGAGTTATTTTCCTACTGCTGGCAGGAGTTTGGGGGTTAGGGGCTGAGGGGGGCCTCCCCGTTGGCAATGTAAGAATCTTAACTCTGTATACTGGAAACACTGTATACGTATATCGAATCTCACAATTGCGAAATGTCAGACATGGATATAGATTTCTATAAGCTTTGAAATGCCGTTCACTTTTGTAGTGGGCCTCCATCCAACTGTGGGGTATTTAACAAGCCCTGGATATCAAAGAATTCAAGTGAAACCGAACAAAAACCAAATGCGTCAACTTTCATCATAAAAATTTATCCTTGGTAGATCTTTAACCGAGTGCCTGCATGGCCAACTCAACACTGAGGAAAGGGGTTAGCTCAAATCCTAGAAACACAAGCATCATAAAGGAGCAGAGTAAAGGGCAAACATACGTCAGGAATGTTCCGGCAGAAACAGGCATAGCTCTCAGCAGAGTAGGGCCAATACCCTTCCAGAAACCACCGAGACCCTCAATGGCATAGGTCTTCTTGAAGCAGTCGCGCATGTTGCTGAACTTTTGCTGCGCGCCGAATCCATCGGTCTGCATCTTACTCTTGATAACGTCGAACGGGTAGCTGGAGAGCCAGAGGACCTCACCAGCTAGACCACCGTAGATGGCAATCTTTGCCTTGGAGAGATCCTCACGTTTAACATTGTTACGCTTGGCATCCTGATTCATCAGGAACTCGAAGGCCATGAACCAGGCACCGTAAGCCTGGGCCTCACGGAGGAGAGTAACCGCTTGGCCGCGGTAAATACCGCGAAGGGCACCGCCCTGTGCGGCCAGCTTGCTCACACAGTCGATAGGACCTGAGTACAGACGGCCAGCGCCGTGCGGCTGTGCCTGCAGGCGAATACGGACATGCTCAATTGGGCCTGACAGCACGGAGTTGGTGAGACCGGCGAATGAACCAGCCATGTAGTACTGGGTGTAAGAAAGGGTCGAGTCGGCATATTTCTTCTTGTTCAGCTCTTCCAAACGGCGACGAGCTTCATGATAGGCGCCAAATTGGACAGACACCTGAATTGGTTGGTTAGAGGAGTTGCCAATATTGGACCTTGGCCGCGGGGGTAACTCACGCAAGCACCGATACCGATAAGCGGGGTCAGTGTGCCCTTATAGAAAGCTGTGGGACCTTCCTTCTTGAAGATCTGGGTTGCGCACTCTAGCGCACTCTTGTACTGAGTGGTAGTTTGCAGGCGCACCTTGACAATGTCTGCCGAGTTGTTAACCAATGCCTCCTGAGATGTGCTTTAGGCAGATCACATACCGAAGGGTTGACCTAGTTTCTTGTTAGCAATTGCTTTAATTTTGCATTTTTGATATTTTGACCAAGAAAACAACACTCATGGCAAGATTCTCATCTCATGATGTCCATGGCTTTCCCCCGGAATTCAAACAAAGTAGGGTGCACATACCGAGGAGAACCTGGGCCATTCCACCCGCTGCGCCCGCGGCCAGATCCTTGACGGTGCGGAGGGCACCGCCGCCCTTATCCAGACTGTCGATTACCTCGGTCTCCATGTCTCAAATAATTCAATTGTAACGACCAAAGGTACAGACAGGGACACAATCCGGAGACTCCAGACTTTATATCAAGCCCGCTTATCGCTATTGCGCCATCTGCCATCTGATTGGATCAGGATGCCGAGACACGTGACTTTACCGGCGGACATTTTACATAAGCATTTTGATCTCCACAGCTGACCAAAGCGGTGACATAAGCTACGAACTTCTGGAAAGGGAAAAAAGTTGACGGATCCAGATGTGGATAGACTAATGAATGATGCATCGTCGGCCAGTCTGCAGGGTAAGTTTGCAGTTGTGAAATCTTGCGACAGTATCTAACTAACAGTACAGCTATCGCGTCGGGCTGAGTGGTCGAATTCAGCCTACCGAACACCCACTTTAACAGCTCTCACAATTCGACGGACCTTACGGTTGTCCGCGACGCGTTGGAACTCGTCGGATCCATCGAATGGAAATAGTGATGGGACTGCTTCAAATAAAGCACCGGCGAAGCCCAAGTTCGGCAGCCGATGGGGCCCTAAACAAACTACGCCATCGGCGGGCCTGAGTCTCGCAGAACAAGCGATGCGCCAAACCCTTGTCGCCAATAGTCAACCGCCGCCACCAGCACCTGCACCATCGCAACGGAGACAGTCGAATCAGCAATGGAACTCAGCGGAATCAAACCAACAGAGGAAACCGTACGTGCGGCGCGTGGGACCTCGGGATAATCAAGATGTCTCTGTCGGATCAAGAGAAACGTCACGGAATCAGGAGAGAAACATGTCCATCCAGGAGAAGAATCCATTTGAAGAAGAGAAGCCAGGTGGTAACCTGAGGTGGTCAAGAGACACCTCACGGAATCAAGGGAGGAACCCGTCCACTCAAGAGAAGAATCCGTTCAAAGAAGATAATTCAGGCAGCTACACGAGTTGGCCGAAAGAAACCGCGCGGAATCAGGAGAGGAACCCGTTCACTCAAGAGAGAACCTCGTTTGAAAAAGAGAATGCAGGTAGCTACATGAGGTGGCCCAAAGGCAACTCACGGAATCAGGAGAGGAACCCGTCCATCCGAGGAAAGAAACCGGCATTTGAAGAAGAAAATCCATTCGCCCCTCAAAAGACCCACAGCAGATTTCAGGGCCCATTCCAGAACAGGGCGACTAGGGACCATCCAATGGCCCATAACGACTGGAACTGCCCTCAGTGCATGAAACATGTTTTTGCCACAAAACAAGTGTGTCCATTCTGCAAAACCTCTCGACCCGGTGACGCCCAGCCAAAGCTCCGAATTACTAGAGAATATAGCGATTCTCCCGGACCTTCACAGTCCAGACAATCCCGTTCCCCTTCTGAGTATACTAGAAAGTTCCAGCGATTGGGGGATTCAGTTTTGTCTGATTTGGAACAAGACGCTCAGCCAAGTACAAAAGAAACTAGACAGCGCGATTCAGAGAAATCTGACCGACCCCGGACAAAGGAGGAAGCAGAAGATTTCAAGAAGAACCAGTGGTCTTGGGATATGTCTGCACTGGAGCAACTAGAAAACCTAGAGGCCCAAGAACAGCCGCAGCCGAAGCCTATGAAGCGCCGTGATGGACGCAGGGGACGTGGGAGCGAGTCTGATGGGGCCGACTTTGATTCGGAAGATCGCGAGCGCCTCCGCATAGAGCGGAGACGCCAGCAGAAAGAAAAGGACGCCCAAAGGGCTGCAAAGAAGGCCGCCGCGCTGGCAGCACCGGCTCCTCTCTACCTGCCCGAATTCATCAGTGTTAGTAGCTTGGCCGATGTCATTGGTGTGCGGCCGGCGCAATTTGTGCAGCGAATGGCGGAGATGGGCTTCGAGGAAGTCACATATAGGGATATTCTTGATGCAGAAACTGCTGGATTGGTGGCAGCCGAATTCAACTACGAGGCCATTTTCGACAGCGGCAAGGAAGATCTATACGCTGCCGCTGAACTAGAGGACACATCTGATCTACCATCTCGGCCACCTGTGGTCACTATTATGGGTCACGTTGATCACGGCAAAACCACCATCTTGGATTGGCTGCGCAATTCATCTGTGGCAGCATCTGAACATGGTGGTATCACTCAGCATATTGGTGCATTCTCCGTAATGATGCCTTCCGGAAAAGCTATTACCTTCCTTGATACCCCCGGCCATTCTGCATTCTTGGAAATGCGTCGCCGAGGTGCCGATGTAACCGATATTGTGGTGCTTGTGGTCGCCGCGGACGACAGTGTTAAGCCACAAACTATCGAGGCAATCAAGCACGCTACCCAAGCCAAGGTTCCCGTCATTGTCGCCATTAGCAAAATTGACAAGGAGGGCAGCAACCCTGATCGAGTTAAGGGTGACCTTTCTGTTCATGGTATCCATGTGGAGGATTACGGAGGTGACGTTCAGGCCATCGGTGTCAGCGGCAAAACTGGACAAGGAATGGTTGAACTGGAAGAAGCCATCGTCGCGCTCTCGGAAATGCTCGACCACCGCGCAGCCACCACCTGTAACGTCGAAGGCTGGGTAATCGAGGCCTCTACAAAGAGTTATGGCCGCGTAGCATCCGTTCTGATTCGACGTGGAACCTTGCGACCAGGCGATATCATTGTTGCCGGTACCGCGTGGGCTCGTGTTCGCACTCTCCGGAATGAAGCCGGTGTGACCATCAGTGAAGCCACGCCTGGAATGCCCGTTGAGATCGATGGTTGGAGGGAGCAACCAGGTGCTGGCACCGAGCTCCTACAGGCACCAACCGAGCAGAAAGCCAAGGACGTTGTGGATTACCGCTTGGAGAAGTCCGATACCCAGAAGATGGGTATTGATATGGTTGCCATCAATGAGGCTCGTCGTGACCTTCTCGAGAAGCGCAGGCGCGAGAAAGAAGAGGAAGAAACAACAGAGGAAGTGGAACCAACTGGCCCGAAGTCGGTCAATTTCGTCCTCAAGGGCGATGTAGACGGTTCGGTGGAGGCGGTCTTGAACTCCGTTGCAGCAGTCGGTACCAACGAAGTCTTTGCCAATATCATCCGTTCGGGTGTTGGCCCTATCAGTGAATTTGATATCGAACATGCTGGCAGTGCCAAGGGCAAGATCATCTCATTCAATCAGGCCATTGACCCTAATATCATGCGTATTGCAGAGACTGATGGTGTCGAAATTCTGGACCACAACATCATTTACAAACTGATTGATGACGTCAAGGCCATTCTCAGCGAAAAACTGCCTCCGACGGTCACTATGCGTGTGACCGGAGAAGCCGAGGTCCAGCAGGTTTTCGAGATCACTGTCAAGGGACGTGAAAAGACAGCCATTGCTGGAAGTCGTGTGCGCAACGGTATCATCAACAAAACTCGCAAGGTCAGAGTGCTTCGTGGGGAGGAGATAGTCTACGATGGTAAGCATATCACAAGCAGCCCAACACAATTAACTTGGGATTAAACAAACTTTCTACAATAGGCACAATGGTTTCCCTCAAAAACGTCAAGAAAGACGTCACCGAGATGCGCAAAGACACAGAATGTGGTATCGCTTTCGAAAACTGGACAGATTTCGCACCTGGTGACCATGTCCAGTGCTACGAAGAGATCTCCGAGAAGCGCTATCTGTGAGATATTCGCTCTGTGATCTGAGGATCTGTGCGGTCGTCATGACTGCTTGTATTATTTGTTTGGATCATCTCACACTCTCCATTCCCCTCATGAGCTTCATCCAAAATTTGTATTATATTTTCCTATTTCTCTCGACATGGTTGACTTGCATTCAAGGTCTAGGCGTTGTTGCATCCCTATCTACTAGGGAACGGAAGAAAAAAGCATACAATCAATGTAATTAGGGAGGGTGCTGCTTTTGCAGTGCATGTGTAAATGTTCAAATATCATGGCTAAATGGCCACATTGTCTTGTCATTCATGGCTTTTTTACTAAACAAGAATAGTCGACTGCTTATGCGACCCTGTTGATAACGCAGGACTTCGACATGCTGGGACTATAGCCGCTGCTTTGCTGAACTCGTGGAGGACTGTTGAAGTCGAATTCTAAACACATCCAACTGGATTGAGATGATGAGACACGCTGTATTCAAAGTATATCATATATTGGCTCTTTGATATATTCGTATTTCAATGCCGAAAGATATAATATCCATTTGATCCAATGCGCCAGAGCCTCTGGCCTTCCCATCCCGAAGTAATGCACACGAATGTCGAAGGGGAAAGAACAACATCAAAAGGAGATGCTGAAAATACTACAACTGATATAAAACACCACCAGCTTCCGCGAACTTCCGCTGATACTCCTTCAAACTCGCCCACTGGCTCAATTCTTCTTGATCGCGCTCATAATCACTCAAATAGCTCATAGCGCGGCCGTTCATTTGCGGACTAACACCGTCGACGGGACTGCCTGCATCACCCATGGGAGAATGACATTCCAGTCGGACAAGCGTCTCGATGAATGCGTGTAGGTAGGACTCCGCCTCTGCGGCGGTGAGGATGTGGAGGCCTGGCGGCGCGGCTGTTGGTGATAGTGATGGTGCGGCAAGGGTTGCGAGGTTTGGGATTTCGGTGTTAGATTGATTCGGTCGGTGGGAGAGACTAAGGAGGGTGGATGCTACTTGGCGGATTTTATTGGTCTGCGAAAATGCTCCTTTTGTCAGTTTCATACATGATAGATAGTGATCAAGGGGAACATACAATGCTTGCGCCGTTTGGCTCCATGTTCACTTCGTTCACTGTTCGTAATAGCACGAAGAGATCTTTGATGACCAGTTTGCGCTCTTCGGCCATCATGCGGCAGATATAGTCTGTTTGCGCATGAGGTTGAGCCTGGGTGTTGGTTTCCGACGTGGCTGTACCAGTGGGAGTCGCATTCGCACTCGGTGTCGAATTGGGTCTTCCTTCGATTTTGATATGTGGCGTGGTACTGCCCGGGGTCGTAAATTTAGGTGACTTTCCATACTTTGAAAAGGTCTCGAAAAGGCTCCAGTACTTCTCGACCAGATAGGACCTGGTGCATAGCTGACTAGCGTAGATATTGGCTTTCTGGATCTCATACTGTATAGCACGTCGTTCTTGGTGGATATGATGATTCGAGTAGCTGAAGATTGTATCATCTCCGCCAAGACCTGACAAACCCGCCGGGGATATATGAGAGATGTGTTTCGGATGTTGGAGAGACAACTCAGCAGGAACATTGATAAGTGCAGATTTTGCTTGCTTGAGACAGTCCCAAATGCAGTGGCGCTGGTGCTCCCAATCGAAGACTTGACCGCTGCCGAACGCAATTTCCCACGCTAGCAGGGTGGTGTATGAGCTGTAGACGCGGACATTTGCGTTGAATCCGACTAACTGTGAAACTCGGTCGGATGGCTGCGACTCAACATGTGTTGAGAATAAAAATTCATCGTCGATCTCCAGCGGGAGTGGTGGATAACGGTCCGTTGGTGTCTCTGGAGGAACATGAACCTTAATATCTGAAGAGCCCATCTGGAGTAATGTCTGATATCCGACAAAGGTGACATAGAACAGACGCCGGCCGAGCTCTTGAGTGATGAGGTCGACACCTTGGCTTTCCGTGAAATTATGTGCTGGTTGATCATGCACCATTACTGAGGCCGATGGCATTGGGCTGAGGGGTCCTGATGTCGAGGATGGACGGTTGGTGGTGGTCGGAGATCGGCACAAATCATACACTTGGAGCATGACTCGGCATTCCGACAGGTACACACGGCATCGACGCATGTTGTAAATATATCCGGCACATATACCGACAAAATAGCTGATCGCTGCATCGTAGACTGTGGCATTGCGATCAAGGTATCCGATCCCGCGGGCTTGAATGGCAACGTCAAGGCACCGCTTTACTAGAGCTATAGAATTGGGGAAAGCGGTGCGCTCGGCTTCCGTGTTGAGTCGGAGTTTAGGTCGCCGAGGGAAGGAAGCCACTAGCAGTCCAATCATTGATGCCAGAAGTGCCAAAAATGTGTGGTTGGTGACATCTTCCCGGCGTTCAAAGGCTGCTCGAAAAGAAGGCTCGTGTGGAATTGGGACCAAAGGATGGATGTAAGTAAAAAAGTCATCCAGCAACATCTGAATTGTGTGCAAAGAACATATCGATTCCACCGAAAGAGGGGACGATGCAGGTTGAGGGTTTGTGAATGGCGTTGCTAGGGGAGTCGTCGTCGTCGCCGGCGACAGATAGTCTGCAGGGCTCGGCGACGCTGTATCTTCAGGTTCCCGCCTTTGTTTCTTAAACGCCTCTGCATGGCGGTTAGGAGGCCCGCGGCGTCTGCTTGGTCTTTCATAGGTGCATGGAATATCCAAGCTAGCGCACGACCGACAAGGCGGTCCACCAGTATCACACTTGCATGTAAATCAGTATTTCCCCCCCCCGCATATTATGATAAAAGAACCATACCTTCACTTTCCGGATACTACAGGCATCACAGGCCTTGCGCAGCCTAGTTTTCAAGTCCATCGGTGAGCAAATTGCCGAGGTGACCACACCTCGAGCTGTCAGGTCATGTTTAACCGGCCCAAGACTATCTGTACATCCAGACTCCAGGTTTAATTATGAACCGGAAGAATGCCAAAATCCGAGTGCCGAAAGTCGGAAATAAACCAGGAACTTTAAAAGCTGAAGCTCTGGGGAAGAGATCCGGATCTCAGCTTCGGGGTCCGGGGTCACACTTCCGAATTGCTAAGCGGGTCAAACCTCCAGGGGTCCAGGGTCTGGAAATCTGGGGCACTTGAACTCTGCTAAAACAACTATCAAAAAGATATTTCCGATGATTTGTTTTCAATGGATAATTCTGAGGATCATATTGTGAATATATTCGCAATAAAGAAAACATGTCTCGGATGGTGGTGCAATCACGTGCCGCTCGTAATCCAACACCTGAGCTCCAGACCTTTTTCTATTTATATTTTTTACGAAATTGACAAGGCACAGGGAATTACAATGGGAGTTATCGAGGATCATTGGACTGTGATCAGTCCCTCCCTAAGTAGTGACACAGAAAAGGGGCGAATTAGGAATCAGAAATGGAAAATTATATGCCTGTTGCAGTAATCTCGGTCACCCGAAAGAAATATATCGTTCACAGGTCATGGCATAATATCGTCACGGTATTGCTCACCAATTCGACTGGACTGCTGGTTGATAGCTCGCCGCTTGCGTTCGATGTCCGTCACCCAAAGTGCAGATCCAGCAGCCGTGGTCATCAAAAATAGCATAGAGAAAGGAGGAATCAGTTGGAGGATCAGAGCCACCGTCCCAAACCTAGAGTGTGTGAGATCTCATATCGACAGAGGAAATGAACATGACTCACGTAGTGTACTGCAGCTGGCGCCGACTAATACTTTCCTTTCTCTGCTGCTTGGACATATCCAACAGGTGAAAGTAACGCCAGTGATGCAAGGGACCGGCACGATAGCCAGTTAAAACTAGGAACATAGGAGTTCCGGCCACCGGAATGAAGATAAGCGGAAGCAGAATGATAAACTCAGCGATCTGCCGCAACGAAAATGGAGAATACACGGCACTGGTGGTCGGGGTGCCCAGACGCTTGGCCGGGTTGCCGGGCTCGGGATAAATGACCCGCGAGGTGGTGACAAGCTCCTCCTGACCCTCATTCACCAACACTGCATCGAATATATCCACTAGAGTCTCGTCGACAAAGAATGCCTCGAAGAGTGCGGCAACAATCGCAGCTCCTTCACCAAGCACCAGGAATGCCCCACTCACCCATGCTGAGTTCCCCTGGAAGATGGCAAGGAAGGCAACCTGGGGTAGGTAGGTGAAGAAGAAGAGGATGAAGTATATAAATGATGAGAGGAGGACGATGGGGAGAAGGCGGGCCTTGAAGAGAGGCCATAGGAACCGATTCGACGCAAAATAGTAGATTCCCTGCTTAGGTTAGTAATGAAGCTTTGCAAACCCCCCAAAGCAACATACCCGAAGGGGATACAGCCAAGCAGCTCGACTGGGATCCAGGAGTTGCGACATGACTTTCAGGTTCACAGGTTCAAAGAATCCCTGCCAACGGCGATGGACGAATTCGAAAGCAGGCAGCAGCTTATCGATAAGATCTCACGTGATTCGTGGATATCAGTCGGAATGACTAAGCCGGTACTATTTCATCGAGAAATTTTTCGCCGAGCGCCCTTTTCCTTTTCTTCTTCACATAAACTGAATTCCTCCCTATTCACTCTGAACTTTTGTTACAATCACTGTTCTGGAGGGGAAATGGGAGGAAAGACCAAATCTGCTGGCTTACCCCAAACTCTTCTACTCAAGTGTGGAGCGTTTGGAAATATATTCAGCTGTACATTCCTCCTTTTCAAGCCTCTTTGGGTGTTTGGAACCTTTATTCGAAGTTCAACGTTCCTTGGCTTAAACCCGATAGTGACGAATTTCATTCACAATATGCTCCAGACTGTGTACAATGACCGTTGGCTGTAGATCTGGAGCCACGGCATCCTTCCATCCTGCACCAACGCGATCAACCCATATAGCTTGCATGCCTGTAGCGCGCGCCCCGACAATGTCGAAAGGGTTGCCGCTAATTAGCCAAAGTTTGTTCATCTGCGATGGGTCTTGGCCTGTCTGCTTCGCAAGGTGCTCGTAGCTTGCCTTTGATGGCTTATATTGCTGGACTTCGTCTACGGTGACGATATCTTGGAAGACGCTCGCGTGCGGCGAAAGGTCCTTGGATCGTAAAACCGAGTTGTACACCATTGCTCTCGTCCCGTTCGAGAATATTACGGCTTGGATGGTTGAATCGGTAGCTATATGGGTCAAAGCTGGATCCACGTCAGAAAACGTAGAGAGACTGTCGTAAGCTTGCATCAAGTGTTCGATGTTGTCGTTGCTCAGCTGCTCGTTGTTGTCGGCCAGCGCGTGTAACAGGGAGTTACGTGTGATAGCTGAAAAATCTTCATATCGGCCTTTTGATCGTCAATAATTTGAGCCCCAAGCTCGGAAGTGTTGCTTGCCCATGCTATTTAATCTCCATGTGTACTCCAATTGATACCGCCTCCAGAGCGCGGAGATCGACTGCGCCTTGGCATTGTCGTAATTTTTCTCTAGTTGTTTGACGATTGATTCAGTTGAGAGTAAAGTGCCATATAGGTCAAAAGCAACAACTGTCTTGGCTGTCATGATGTTTCATAATTCCCGATGTCAAAAAGCAACAAAGTTTTGACCGTCCTTGAAGAATGTGGAAGGATGATGTCAATATTCCGTGGGGCAACACAGACTTGACTAACATCCTCTCCGGGCCAAGCTATAGGGTCAGGAATTCTCTCCCCTAATCAAGTCTCAATGACTTCCAATGAGAACTATGCTGTATTCCGCGAATGTCTGTCTAATGCCATCGTGGCCCGCTCGGAGAAAAAACCGAAGCCAACGCGACGGAAGCCAAAGGGCAAGCGCACCGAGCGCAAAGACGTAACAACAGCGACAACAGTCTCAACCGAGAGAGCAGACCCGGAAGAGCTCGCCGAATTTGTTGATGTACATGCACCCAGCTAGTCCAACCCAGCGCAAAGCAACCAGCCCTCAGGCCCAGCAAAACATACACACCACAGCCAACAACTAACAAGGCCCAAAGCTAACATCCCCAGTTCCTAGCCTCAGAAACCTTCGCTACCTTCCCAGCATCCCTCCAAACCCTAAGCTACGCAGCTATCCAGCATGACCCAACCCTATCAACCCTCTACATCCCCCCAGACACCGACACTCCCCTCCCACGCGCCACACTCGAAACCTTATTCTCCCCAATCCCAGTTAGCGTAACCGACTCGCTACTAGTCTACGGTATAATCCCCGATGCAGCAGACCTATTGGATTTCCTCGCACCTGTGCTGGCAGAGTACACATCGAGCGTGACGACTGGCCCGCCGGCGTGGGCGAGTACGCGCGCGGACGCGTGCGAGATCTGCGAGCGCGACTGGATCCCGCTCTCGTATCACCATCTGATTCCGCGTGGGGTGCATGCGAAGGTTGTTAAGAAGGGGTGGCATGATGAGTGGATGTTGAATAGTGTGGCGTGGCTTTGTCGCGCTTGTCATAGTTTTGTGCACCGTATGGCGAGTAATGAGGAGCTCGCTAGGGAGTGGTTTACTGTTGAGAGGATTTGTGAGAGGGAGGATGTGCGGGATTGGGCCATGTGGGTTGGGAGGGTGAGGTGGAAGGCAAGGTAGAGTACGGAGTAGTTGAGGTTTATTTGTGGTTATACTATTAAAAGCTAAGGTGTCTATGTACATTGCGAAGGGACCAGAGAGGCTCAAACATGTTATTCATGGCTCAGCCTGAGTGTAGCATTTTATATTAACTTGTAGTTATAAGTAAGGAACAGTTCAACATAGAAAGAAAAACAGAAAGAATAGTCCGAATGAAAGAACCACATGAAAGAAAGCCTCCGATTAAAAAGATGAAACAGTCAATTTCCTCCCAATACACAGTTAATTCCGAGTAACAGTGGCAGTAACAGTCTCAGTAATGCGATCTGTAACCGTTTTTGTCTCGGTCTGAGTCTCAGTGATCGTGATAAAGCCAGACGGCGTAACTGGATTAACAGTAAGTATGCCTTGGCCTGGTTGAGAGGTTGTGGTGGGAATGTTGGCATCCATGGCATATGTGGTATCTGCTACATGTATAGTTTCTGCTGCCCCTGTAGAAGTCGATCCATCCAACGTCAGGTGAACACTTTTTGTGGAAGTGACATGGGTTGTCGCAACAGGAGCAGTCTCACGTGAAGTGGTCTCACTAAAGGACGGTAACAACGAAGGCACGGTATAAGGTAACGATGTAGCCGAGTAAACGGTCACTGGAACAACACTTGTGGAAGTGACGTGGGCTGTCACGACAGGGGCAGTCTCAAGTGGAGCAGTCTCACTTAATGACGATGGAGCAGATGGCAATGTTGTCGAGTAAACGGTTAGTGGAATAACACTTGTGGAAGTGACACGGGCTGTCACTATAGAGGCGCTCTGACTTGAGGGCGGCAACAACGAAGACACAGAAGAAGGTAACGATGTACTCGGGTAAACACTCGTGGAAGTGACATGAGCTGTCACCCCAGGAGGAATCTCATCTGGGGACGGCAACAACAAAGACGAAGGAAGCGATGGTGTTGCCGAGTTAGTGGTCATAGGAACAACTAACGTTGCACTGGCATGACTGGTCTCTATAGGCGATCCATCCACACTCACGGTGCTCCCGGTTGAGGACGGCAGGATCGAAGACGAAGAAGCAGGTGATGATGATGATGTTGGGTAAACAGTCACACGAACGACCGACGTTGCAGTGGAATGGATAGTCACGAAATTCAAAGATGTAGTTGTCAGCTCATCAGACGGTTCTACCGTTGGATTTGCTGACGACACCGATGAGTTGTTGACGCTGGGTGCGTGGTGAATGACGCTTGTCGAGAAGAGACTTGGTGCTCCTTTGGTCACATATACGATCACAGGCTCGGTGACGGTCATCAATGTCTTGGATTCTGACGTGGGAAGCTGTAGTGATGTAGATTGTGCCTGCGTAGCCTTCGCTGGCTGGATGGGATTGGAGGTTGGGATTACCGGTCTGGACGTGGAAGAACTGCTGTTGCTTGCCCCCCCTGAAGGTGCAATAACTCCAACCACTGAGCTGCTAATTGTGGGCAGTGTAGGAACCGTTGCAGGCTGTATAGTAGAGGTTGAGATTGGTGGTGTGGCCGTGGTAACTTTGATGCTGGTTACTCCACCTAGAAGCGTAGCCGATGAAGATTGGGATGGACTCGGTATCACCAAGGAATCGAGGGAGGATGTTGATCCTGGAGTATTAATAGGTAATGAACTAGTTATGGGTGATGAACGCAGCATTCCCGGGGTTGTGGATGAGGATATGAATCGCCGAGTCGTAGTGGACGCATGGGAGGTGGTAGCTGGCTCTGGAGTTGTAGTTGGCTCTGGAGTTGTAGTTGG
>NW_015971358.1:0-1367 GCF_000769745.1 Penicillium expansum
CGCTATGAACGCTTGGCTGCCACAAGCCAGTTATCCCTGTGGTTAGACTGCGACATCGCCCGTCCATGGGCACCTAGGAGGTGCCTAAGGCCCGTCCATGGTGGGCCTTGGGCTATTTAGATTTTCGAGTGCCTGTCCATAACGCCCAAGGCCCACGGGCATGCCCACGATGCCCACCATTGCATAAAGTCACCCAAAATGGACGTACAACTCGCTGACTTTGCATAATAAATAACTGTTATTTACACCTGTTTTGCCAACTCCATGTAAAATGGCAGTTTTAATCTATAACATCTATAAACTTTACTGAAATATCTATGTATATGAGAAACTAGTATATATATGATACGACTTGGAATAAAATTTTAATCGAAATACATCATGTTGTGTGGTATTTTTATTAACTTATCAAATCATACTGTAACAGCTTGAAGATATATATTCAAGTCAGTGGTACATGCCTGGCATTTTCCATAAGTAAAATACTACTTATGGATTCTACTTTATCTCTCTCTCTGGTATATTTCTTATAGGTAGATCGAAAGATAATTAGTATAATTCTTATTTTATAAGCTTATANCACTAAATTCTGTCAATTATATCACTTAAAGACTTGTGTTCTTATTCTGGGAGTTTTAAATCCTTCGATTGTAACTCAAGATGGGCGTTTAGGTATGTTCCCATGGGCGTGCCCATGGACAAAGACACTTATAGCCAATCAGCTTATAACATATAGTCGGTCTACACTCAATTTACGATCTATCAGATCTATACAAAGCACCCCTTTTACTAGTAATCCTCGTTTCACACGGTCGCAAGTTACCTATTGTAAGTTCAGATCACTCACTCTCCTATAGTCGTTATATTATCCCTTACATCACATTAACTATGTCCCAACCTAGTGCCTATACCGCAGGGCCTTCTTCACTTCCTCCGAGCTCCCAACCAGACCTCTCCTACGTCGCCGATATATTTGATCCCAACCTTGATCCAAATATTGATCCCAGTCTCTTCAACAGCCAACAGACTTCTATCTCACTGATAGAGTCCGAGTTCACTCAACCGGCTATTCTTGATTACTCTGTCAAACGCGTCGGCCCCGATCGGAGAAAGCAGTTTATCCTCTACGACGCGATGAACAACGCGTCCAAAGCAAAGTTTATCGAGTGGTGGCGTACCACAGTACGCGGCAGCAGTACTGAGACACAACAAAGGCTACGATGGGATGCAAAACACATATCAGATGTCTGGGAGAACTTCAACCAGGTAGCACATCATATTACAGGCGAACCTTTGGTTATGTGTCGGACGTGTGGGGTTACATGATGATGATGATGAATTCATTGACCCGATTTAGCTCGCTATTA
>NW_015971357.1:0-66992 GCF_000769745.1 Penicillium expansum
GGGGGGGGGGAAAGAGGGAGCTATCTAAGACTACGAAAATGTTAGTCTAGCTCGAGTTTCCTTGTGAAGAATGGGATCAGTCTAGTATTAGTGCTTATTAGTTTGAGCCGGATGTATAAACGTAGGTGCTATAGATGAGCTCAAACATAAAGACTAGGGTGAAATTTTTGTGTTCTAGGAAACGACAAGGTTAAGGTCGACTTAAGGCGTGGTGGAAAGGGCGATAACTACATGCAACATAACTCGAGCGTCAACATTCCAACCTTGGAAGGTTAAGACCGGAGGATGACAGTGCTGTGCAGAATAGTGGTGCTATAGGGCAGTGGGCGGCCAAGGGGCTGGACGTCTAAAGTTACAAGGCAGGTTCATTTTTGGCGTCAATTCCACATGTTCTCATATTCTAGTTGTGATCAGAAAAATGCCAATGGTGTTCGAGCAGAAATTGGTCGAGGAATGAATTTGATTGGTTACTTTTGGGGATCCACTGGATATATAACATTGCCCCAAAAACGTGAGCTTGAGACTCACGTTAATTCCCCGATTAGGTGAATTTTGGATACCGGGAGGGACCCACAGACAGTGGGAGGAACCGCCGACGATAGGAGGAATCGTGCGTTCGCACGCCCGAATGGGTTAGTCTCGGGTAACGAGACTGTATTGCCACTCGAACGAGTGCGGTCAGAGGCTGACCGCCACCCAAAGCAGGGATTCTTGGCAAAAGACTGGCAAGACTGGTAAAATTACCCGATAGGGAGATTCTTGGCACTACGTGCCAACGCATCGTGGTAACACGTGATCATATCGATAAGATAAAAGAGGGGTGTGCCCCTCCATGTAGATGTAAATAATTATTTTGGATAGCAAAATGTATGTACGATATCGAGCAAGCTCTGTGAGCACAGAGGCATCGACGATTTCCCGGGCATCGGGTCTTTCTTCTCGAA
Source organism: Penicillium expansum (assembly GCF_000769745.1). Taxonomy (NCBI): domain Eukaryota; kingdom Fungi; phylum Ascomycota; class Eurotiomycetes; order Eurotiales; family Aspergillaceae; genus Penicillium; species Penicillium expansum. The sequence goes on from NW_015971357.1 coordinate 945, forward strand.
CGAGAAGAAGCTCTCCTCCTTCGTCAGTTGATACTGAGAAGCGTTTTCGCCATCGATGGGTCTTTTTGACCTATGCTCGATGTTCTCTGGAATCGAAAGATGACTTTGAGGAAGGGTTTAGCGATATGCTAAACCGGAACGGTTTCCGTCAGGCAACCTACTATGGTTGCCGTGAACATCACAAGTTTGAAGGTATTCATTACCATGTTCTTGTGAATTTGGGAAAACAACCCAACTGGAGCTATGACTATGCGCGATCGGCGTTTTCAGTGGAGGGCAACGAATGTGATTCGTTGAATTTATCTACTCGGGCGAAGCAGCGGCTTGTGCAGTTCATTGAAAATCATGTCAATTACTGTGAGAAAGAGAAGGGCGGTGATTGTTTCGGAGAGCGTCCAGAGAACTCGACTGAGAAGAAGTTGGAGCGGAAGCGACAATGGGAGGAAATCGGCATGCAGCTGACCGCACCAGCGAAGCTGGCCAAACTTAAGGAATCATTTCCCGATGTATTCCACAAATATTTCAATAGCGCGAAGTCGGATTGAGTTCGAACATCAAAATGAGGTTTTTAAACTCTTACGCCGCCAAGGAGACGGAGCGAAGGATGCAAGATATTCAATTTCCAGGAGATATACGATTTAGCTATGAATTATTGCAATAATGATTCAGTTAATGACTTATATAGTTGCTTTGTATACTCCGTATAGCACGCCATACTGCCCATATTGCCTAAAGTAGATAAGCTCAGCCCATAAACATGTGATCTACGTGTGATTGGTCAAAAATTGGGGATTTCTTTAAAAAAAAAGAAAAAAAGAAAAAAAAAAGTCTTGCCCCGCGATGCCCCTCCATAGAATGTTGTAGAGTACATGTGTAGAGTACCACATCTCAACATTTATTTAATTATAATGTTAAATAGGATCAATTAATAACAACAATAGCTAAACATATATATCATGTAGTGTATGTACCTACAACATGCGCACATAGTTTATTGCAAATCCCGAAACCAGGATCACCGAGTCCGATTCCGGAGACCTTGGGGGGCTTACTTAATTTCTACTAAGAGTCATACATGTGGACCTACTCATCCACATCTTCCCTGACTGTTTCTTCTTCAATCTGATTCAATCCTCTACACACATCAATTCAATCATGTCAATCGCAAGAGATATCCGTCCTCGTCAGGACGACGCGGCCTTCCTCGCTACCTCCCCCAGCGCCTCCTTCAACTCCCCATCCAGCCACAGCTCTGTTTTCAACCGCACAGTTCCAGTCAATGCGAAGCCCTTGAAGCCATTCGCCACGGAAGATATCAAGGTCCTGCTCCTTGAGAATGTCAACCAGACCGGTCGTGAAATCCTTTCCCAGCAAGGTTACCAGGTGGAATTCCTGAAGTCTTCCCTCTCAGAAGATCAGCTCATTGAGAAGATCCGGTGAGTTCCAATCTAATTTCTTCTTTATGACTCACGAAGCTCATGGATTGTATTCTATTGCAGTGATGTTCACGTCATCGGTATTCGCTCCAAGACCAAGCTCACCGCACGAGTCTTGAAGGAGGCAAAGAACCTCATCGTCATCGGTTGCTTCTGTATCGGTACCAACCAGGTCGATCTCCAATATGCCGCTGAACAGGGTATTGCGGTCTTCAACTCCCCCTTCAGCAACTCTCGCAGTGTTGCCGAGTTGGTCATTGGTGAGATGGTCATGCTTGCCCGTCAATTGGGCGATCGCTCCAACGAGATGCACGCTGGTACCTGGAACAAAGTGAGCAACGGTTGCTGGGAGATTCGTGGAAAGACTATCGGTATGTGATATCCTTACAACTATTCTGTCGTTTCTGGGCTGTTTAGCTGACCTCTCAGGTATCATTGGATACGGTCACATTGGTGCCCAGCTGTCCGTATTGGCCGAGGCAATGGGAATGTCCGTCATCTACTACGACGTCCTCAACATTATGTCACTGGGTACCGCTCGCCAGGTGAAGACCTTGGATGATCTTTTGGCCGAAGCCGATTTCATCACCTGCCACGTTCCCGAGATTGCCGAGACCAAGGGCATGATTGGACAGAAGCAGTTCGAGAAGATGAAGAAGGGAAGCTACCTGATCAACGCCAGCCGAGGAACCGTCGTGGATATCCCCGCTCTTATCGACGCCATGCGCAGCGGTAAGGTTGCTGGTGCCGCTCTGGATGTCTACCCCAATGAGCCTGCCGGAAACGGTGACTACTTCAACAACGATCTCAACACCTTCGGCGCTGACCTGCGCTCGCTCAAAAACCTTATCATTACCCCCCACATTGGAGGAAGTACCGAAGAGGCTCAGAAGGCTATTGGTGTCGAAGTTGCCCAGGCTCTGGTCCGATATGCTAATGAGGGTTCAACCCTGGGTGCTGTTAACATGCCCGAGGTTGTCCTCCGTTCATTGACAATGGATGAGCCTGACCACGCTCGTGTAAGTTCTCTCGTGCAGTTATCAGGGTTTGCGATGATACTGATTGTTCTTAGGTTATCTACATTCACAAGAACATTCCTGGAGTGTTGAGGAAAGGTAGAGTACATTCGATCCAAATGAAGCGATCTTTTAACTAACAATGACACAGTCAACGAGATTATTGGTGACCACAACGTCGACAAGCAGATGACCGATAGCAGAGGCGATGTAAGTCTATCCGTGCTGTTCATATAAAAAAAAAGAACACAGTAGAAACTAACTGTCAATAGGTTGCCTACCTGATGGCCGATATCAGCAATGTTGACGCTGCCACCATCAAGGATTTGTATACCAGACTCGAGAGCCTTCCTTGTAAGATCATATCATTTCTCTCTCGTATGAACTCCAGACTAACACCGCTCCAGCTCGCATCATGACCCGCGTGTTGTACTAAACAACCGACCCCAAAAACAAGCTAGCCTCCGGGCTGTGATGCTTTAATCAACTTAAAATAGATGAGCCCCCACACGGCTTAATCTCAATTGCAATGGGACACTCTCAACGAGGTCCTGGGAGACTAAAAGATTGCAATTGCCAACTCATTAGTATATAGAGTTGGATACGACTGATGTAAAAGCGGTTGAGTGTATATTTTGTGAATACCATGCACCATTTACTAGAGAAAAGCTATGAATAGTTTCGTTTTCAATTCCATTTTCATCTGCCATCTGTCATCTACACGGATAGACTGACTAAGTAGAATGCATTAAGTGAGAACATCGCTGGACATAATGACCCTAGCCTCGACTCCCGTCTCTGAAGCCGGGACTCCGGCTCCTTCTTCTTGATGGAGGATCCCGGCGGTAATCACGTCGACTTGTCGAGCGCCAATCGGCACTTGAATGCGAGGCATGCTCACCAGAGTCTCGCGAGCGATCGGTACCGCGGTCACTGCCGCGGTCATTGCTATTGTAATTCGGAACATAAGAGTCCAAGTTCCCTGATCTGGGTGCAGGACGACCTTGTCCAAATTGACTTCGACGATCGTCTCTCCCGTCAGTTCTGTTGGATTGCGATCCATCCCATGGCGGGTTGGTTGATACAGGAGGACGCGGGGGTAATCCGGTATCTCTTTGTGTAGGTGGGAAAGGCCCGCGGCGTTGCGGGTTTCCGTGAATTGCGTGGTGTCCATGGCCTCCGTGGGTTCCTGGTGCATTTGGTCTGCCTCCACGGGCGGCACCGGGGACGCGGCTGTGTCGGGAGTCTGGTCCACGAGAACCAGAGGTTGGCCAACCACCATTGCTTGTGTCGGAGGCGGGTGGGGGCACTGGGGGCATTGGGACCCGCTGGCTGCGGAACTTCTTTCGGTCGAGTTCGTGGGAATCTGCGAATTGGGGAATTTCGCCGGGTCGTGCTGGGAGGGGGTGGGTGGTGAAGTATGGGTGCTTCAATGCATCCATGGCGTTGATGCGTTTCCTCCAGTCTAGTCGGAGGAACTCGCTTAATAGAGAAATAGCTGCCGGGTTTAGGCTGTTACATGGTCAGTTAGGGGCCCAAGTCTTCTAGAGAAAAAAGTAACATACTCCTTGAAGAATGCATGGAGGTTCCCGCGTTTGAAGGCGAAATTTTTCACACCCTCACAACCCGGGAGTTGACTCCATCCAGGCATATTCTCCTCAGTGGGAGTGCCCACAAGATTGAATATCAGTTCTGCTTGGTTAAGATCGCTGTTTCCAGCGAGGATGGGCTTGCCCTTGAACATCTCGCCAAATACGCAGCTATAAGACATTAGAATAGGGAAAAGCCTGGCTAAAATGGATAGAAAACTCACCCAACTCCCCACAAGTCGATGGCCGTAGTGTATTTCCGTAGCTGTAGCAACAACTCTGGAGGACGGTACCATCTCGTGACAACAAGTGCTGTGTATTCTCTTTTGGAATCTCCTCCTCCTTTTCCGGGGAGTGGAGGGGCATCATCGTAAGGCCGAGCAAGACCAAAATCAGCGATTTGGAGAATTCCTCCATTGCTAATTAGCAGGTTCGCCGCTATTCATTTTGTCAGCCCAGAACTATTGTATATCAGTATTCAACACTCACCTTTCATATCACGATGTAGGATGCGGTTCTGCGACGTTGTTAGACAAATATTACAGGGATGGGTGTTTCAAGACAATCGTACTGCATGCATGAACTTGAGCCCTTCAAGGAGTTGCATCAAGTAGCATTTAATCTGTGGTTCGGTGAATTGAACTGCCGGGTTTTCCAGGAGTCCTGACAAGTCATGTTCCATGTATGGGAAGACCATGTACATGCTCGGCTTTTTCCGTCCTTCGCCTTTGCCTCGCTCAATTGACATCTCCTTGAGCTGTAGAATGTTTGGGTGGGAAAGCGCTTTCATGAGTTTGATCTCTCGGATGGCGGTAATGGGGAACTACCACCAAAGGTCAATTTATGGCAAACAAACAAACAAGGGCCAGTGGACTTACGCCTTCTTTCTCATGGTGCATTAGGATCTTTTTTAAGGCCACAATTTTGGTGTCCTTCTTAGACCTTGCTTTGTAGACCTCGCTATCAACCAGTCAGTTGGTTTCTTTCGGTGATACCGCTGCCGGACTCACCCGAATGTTCCTTCTCCAAGCTTATCGAGAAATTCATATTCACGGATGTTCGAACAACCAGGGAAACGGGCCTGGCCATTCTCGTCCTTTTCAAGCGATTTGATCTCCATGTTGACTCGTCCCTTGCGCTAGTCGCCCACTCTGTGGGGGGGAGGGAGTCGACTGTGCTAGCCAGTGATTAGGCCGAAATGGATTATCGACCGCGGTCAAGGTGTTCGGTATGCTTTGGTTTGATGTTGCGTCAAGATACACGGAGGTGGGTTCGCGAAGTCTTGGGAGACAGAGGGTTGTGGAAAGGTGTCAATGCGAATTAGCGGGTATCTTCTCGGAGAGAATCAAGTGTGTCGAATGTGTTCGAAGGCAAGTCCATATCATAGTAAAAAGCATGTGCGACGATTTCGCATTGTCCAAGGCCGTGTGTACGGAGCTCGGCCATGCAATAGGCTCAATATAAACCTGAGTAGGAACCAGCCCAGTCAAGGCACAAGTAAAATAAGAGCCAGACGACTCTCCAAAAAGAAATCAAATGATTGTTCTGCTGATTGCCCTGCCGAACAATCCAAACACTGCGCTGCGGTGGAATTCGAGTGCCGTCACGGGTCACGTGTGACCAACCTCTCCGTCTCCGTTGAACCGCAGAACCCTCCGTCTTCAGATCCGATTCAAGATTGGCGTTTTGTGATCCAACAACAGCCATTTTCAGCACACAGTACGTCTCACCTCCGTCTTCCTCTGCCCATACGAATTCCGTGGAAGCTAATTGCTTTCCAATCTGTACAGTCATGGCGGGCAACTCCTCCCACCCTATCCACATCCACCCGGTCCGACCGCTCTACCGCTTCACTGCGACTGCATTGGGCGCTAGCATGTGGTTCTTCGTAAGGATTGTCCTCTTTTGATACGGAGGATTTATACTGACAGGACTCTTCTGGGTAGCTTATGTACCGGGCCAAGAAGGATGGTGCCGCTCTGTTGGGCTGGAAGCACCCTTGGGACCACTGATCCGATTACAATCGTCAATTTCGTTTTCTTGCGCGGCCGCTTTGTCCCTTAGGGCAGCGGTGATGGTTGGGTCGCATTGCGTACTATGTACTTGGAGTGGGAAGAGAGGAACAGAGAGCCGGGTGTTGCCGAGCGCATGTCAAAAGCCACAAGTGCCAGGTTCACGATAGCCATTTACCAGCCGAATTGTATCATACCCTTTCTTTTTCAATTTTCTATGGTAATTCTATGGCCCGAATGGCCGAGGCGGAGCCTCACTAGATGAATGACTAGGTCATACTATCCAAAAACTATGACAATCTACATGTCTATATGCATTTGATAACGTACAATCTGAGTGCTTTGTGGACGTACTTTACAGGCGCAATGCCTCCAACAGCACTTTGTACATCTTGCGCTTCTTGCGGTAGTGTGGCTGCAAGCGGGCACGAGCATGTCCAAGCATCTGTGCCACGCGTGGGAATATGTTCTTCTCTGCTGTCCAAGACAGGACGAAGATCCCGGATGCCAGCGCGAGTAGCCAGAGTTTGAATACATCAGACATGAAAGTCAGTTGCATCACCTCCGACACCCAGTCAGATGGTCTGAAGAGCATATAGCCCGAGATCAGAATGTTGATGATGATCGTACATAAGTAGGGCACTAAACAGCCAGTCAGTATCTAGATGAGCAAGAAAGCGAAGTGGGTGGTGCGATTCTTACCATTCTGAGTCATTGGTTTCCGGAATGGCGGACCCGCGCTCAGAACAATACTGATGAAGATGTACTGGAAACAGGAGAACAAGAACAAAGCCGTGTTCTCCGAGTTGACAATGTTGCTTTTTTCCAAGTCTAGCTGTGGCGGCAAGAACCTGCATCGTTTGTTAGAATAATGTTGATGGTATGTCGTGACGGGTACTGACCATGGCTGTAATTGAACGGTCTCGAAGACTGCAAACTGTGACAGCACAACTAGCAAAATCTGCCCGAGCAAAGGTGTCAAGACCTTACGCGAGACAAGATCAGCAGTTGGCCGTTTCCGAGACAGCGTAGGGGATGGATCAGCCCAGCCCACTAGAAGAAGGTTAGCTCAGTGACACAAATTTAGTAAAAATAGATCACGCACTGAAGACTGCAATGGGCATAATGAGCACAAGGTCGATAAAAAGGAACTTGAAACCGTTAGCGATCCATCAAAACTGTTGGTAATATTGCCCACTTACCTGGAAATCACCAAGGTTCGACCCCGACGTATACAGGAAGCTAACCGAGCAGAACTGAATGGCGGAATAAAGACTCATGAACTTGAAGCAGGAGAAACTTGTCACCAGAGCAGCTCGACCCTCCCTAATCACCGTTGGAACACAGGAGATTTCGAATAGGCGGCTAGTAAAGGGCGCAGCAACGGACGCCTCGGCGTCTGACAATGAGATACCAACATCTGCAGCCTTCAGAGCGCCACAATCATTGGCACCGTCGCCGCAAAAGCCACAGCAGTAATCAATAGACTGAAGTTTCTCAACCAGTTCGTGCTTCTCGTCTGGGGACATACGGGCAAACACTTTGCCGCATACAAGTACCTATACCGCCCACATTAGTTCGAGGCACGGTAAAAATGGAAATAGTCAGCACATCGGCCTCTTACCTTGTTGAGTACATCTTCATTCCCGAAGTCAACCAACCACCTAAACGCATCACCCGTGACAGCAACAGAGTATTCACGCTCAATGAGAGTGTTTCCTGGAATTGACAAGTCGGTCTCTGCGGTGTTTATGGGCTGCAATTGCATTAGCTGCAAGTAATTGGATATAGGGAAAAGATATTTTACCAAAAGTGTTCTTGGGTCCAGCTGGAGGTCGGAATTGTCCACGCATTCCCATATGAGAGAAGTTTTGGATGAAAGACCAGGCGCTATGTATCGTTAGTCCTGAAATAGCCTGGATGCGGTAAACAAACCTTCAATGAAATGCGGGATAAAACACAGTTCATCGCGTCCAAGCATGTTGCATTCACGAGCAACACTGATGGCAGTCAAGATGTTATCACCGGTGCACATTACATTGCGAATACCCGCCTCGTTCAACTCAGAAATCACACCGGCAGTACTAGGTTTCAACTTATTCTCGAATATGATGAAGCCCAGGAACTCCAGGTTAGATTCGGCGTCCGTCCGCGACATTTTTTGCACTTTCATCCAGCTCAACTTCCGTTCATATTTGGAAGCGCAGGCAATCACACGGTATCCTTTGTGAGTGTAGTAATTCAGGAGATCTTCATAATCCGAAGGAACTGCAAAAGAAATATATCAGCAACGCAGGCTTATGTAGAAAGAGAGGGTACTGACGTGTTCCAGGAATACATATGTCCTTGATGCTTTCTGGGGCACCCTTGACAAAGAAATTTGCTCCATTGTCGCCAAACTTCCTGACGACGACACTTGCGCGGCGAAGATTGGAGACAAATTCGAAACTTCGCAGTACTCCAAGCTCAAGAGGATTCTGCATGATATTAGACATGAAGCCGTGGCCTGAGTGAAATCAACTCACATTTACATCCTGTTCGTCACCGGTCTGTCGTTGAGGGGGCTTCGCAACCGACGGCGCTATAGTATCGTACTTGGGGTTCGTCTGGTCGGAAACATGATTTCCTCCCTCCTCAAATGTCCAGTTGGTAAATTGGAACATCTTCACATCGAGAGGATCTCCCAACAGCTCATCGTCCACTACCCTGAGGGAATGACACGTAGCCATGACGTGCATGATCTTATTTTGCTTTTCGATATCGTATGCGGAGTTGGCATTTGGGGAAGGACGAAGAAACCCGTCAGACGTCTCAGAGAGCAACTCCGAAAATCTAGAAATTCTTCTTCAGCGCCAGCCTGAGGACAATACTTGGAAACAGACAAACCTTTTGTCACGGGTAACTATACGCGCTCCTAGCACATCCAACCCATCTTCTGTGAGAGTTCCGGTTTTATCGAAACAAACAATGTCTAGCTTTCCTCCGACGTTGACCCTGGTATCACGTATTAGCATTAATGTTAAGATACTACTCAGCTTCGGCCACTCACTTCTGTGGGCTGATGCAGAATATGTTCTGTTTCTTCAGTCGTGACAGCGCAAAATTGGTGCCAATGGTAAGTGTGGCTGGAAGAGCTGGCGGTACAACAATCGTGATCAGATCGAGGGCTCGGATTATGATCAAATGCCAAGCGAGCTGTATTTTTTTATCAGCGGCCGAAATGACATTAGGAAAATCCTCTGTCCGAGCATTGACTTACACCCAATCGAACAAAGTTGATGAATGACGCAACGAATCCGAGAAGAGCGACCATCCCCATCACGGCGATGTAGCGGAAGGAGTCCCGGTAAAATTTGAATCCAGAAGGCTTTGGGAAGAGCATCGATCGAACTAAAGCCCCTTTGGTTGTCAAAAAGCCAGTTCTCATAACAATTGCCAATGCTACTGCTTCATCGTCGTCAACATTCTGTGGTCGTCTAGCCCGGATTACTTTGGTTCCGCTGAAAAGGAAGTGTTTAGCAACATGGGGGTCGATAGAAGGGGTACTGAGATCAAGATATTGAAGGGCATCGTCGGTGAGTGGTATTTTAGACACGGGAACGGATTCACCTATTCGAGTTAGATGTATACAAAAATATCGAGGTTTTGTACGAACCAGTGAGCATGCTCTCATTCACAATACAGTCCCCTGACAACAAGATGCAGTCACACGGGACCTGGTTAAGCGATGGGTCGGAGAATTCATACACATCACCAGGAACAAGCTCTTGTGAGGAAACGGACCGCCCTTTAGATGCGATCAGTCGACATCAATCAGTAAGATGGTACATCGAAAGAACTCACAGAATCCATTTCTTAAAACCCGAACATCACACTCGAAGAGAGATATCTCCCTGAGTCGACTCATTGTCTGTCGCAGCGTTAGTTTTGGGATATTAGTCTAATTCTTGGGCTGAACGCACTGATTTCGTCTCTAGCACAGTCGTTGCTATGCTGAAAAACGATATAAGAAAGATACAGACGGCATAGTAGTAGTACTCATCCATGGACCACAGAACGAGACTTGCGATTTGGAAGATATAAAAAGGATGAAAGGCCTATACACTGTCAGATATATTGATGAAACAACCAGAAGGAAAACTGACCTCGTCGACGAGAAGCTGAGGAATTGTCTTTTGGTCAATTTCGATGGCGTTGCTTCCAAATATCTGTTCCCTGCTGTCTCGTTCGTCGGCATCCAATCCAGATCGCATGACCTTAGCATTGGTCCACGAGGGGTCTTTCCACCCATTTATCAAAGAAAATTTATCCTCGATTGGATGATAGAAGAACTTCAGATATCGATAGTCGATAAAGCGTAGAGAGGGAATAGTCGGGTCGTTATCTTCATCGTAGGTGTGTTTTAGTGAGTCAGCAAATACCGTGGAAAGCGGGCGTCCATAAGGTTGGCTGCCAACTTCATGGATGGTGAATTGGTTCCATTGGTCCTATCATGGGTTAGATGGTTATTGTTTGTGATAGAAAGCTCACAATCTCACCTCTATGGCCACCCATTGACATTTCCCTATCGGGGTTGCCTTCCCAATCAACTTTACCCGCCATCGTGGCAGCCATCGGAAGAGAAGCCAGGCAAATCCACCGGTCAAAATGCAAAGGGCAATATAAACAGCAAATCCTCCCGAACTCGTGGAAAATCCAGCAAAGACAGCTGTCAAGTCCTCCGAGGCAATATAGACTTTTTGATTCAACCGACTACCGGTTCGTCGGTCTCGGCCATACGAGCTAGCCGACAGGTAGCGAGAAAGAAGTGGATGTTCAATCGAGTCGCGAGAGGTAGACATCCGCTTAGACACAAAGGATCCCCTGGCTGACTCGAGATCTGCATCCCCAATCCCATGTAGAGATTCCGCATCAATCTCGCTTTGATCATCCACTGCATCTTCGGTCGACCATTCTGCAAAGTCTTCCCCGTCCTGGAAGTATGTAAAGCTCACCGTAGAGCCTGCTCGATCACGGCGGTGCGCGAACGAGACGACGCTAGATGGAATGCTTTCCGAGATCGGGCCATCGAAGACCTAGTGCGAGTCAGCTCCTGCGCCGAGGCCTGCACATGAGAATAGAGATTTGACATACCTCGTTACGGGCCATTTCCACATCTGACACGACGCTCATGCTAGGGAAGTATCAGCAGGGATTCGAGGGTCGAGGTAAATAGGAAGGGGGCGTATCAACCTGCTTCGCATGGAATCGCGTCGCAGTCCATGTCGAGGCATGGAGAGGTCCACGGGACCTGTCCCCGAGGGAGACTGCGGACGGCTTCCCATGTTTGAGAAAGAGCTCAGCTGGGGCGATTCCCCAACAGCCTCTCGGAGTGTCGTATTATGGGGCTTTAGTAAAGTTGTGTTTCACCGAGACAGGACCGAAGGAGACCATTTATCGCGGAGCGCGAGTTCCCACAAAATCAGGGTGTGTGATCTGGAGCTTATCATTGTCCCACAGCGGAGAGTGACTTATCTCCATGTGACTTCCCGATATAGATTATATAATTATATCGGACCAAACTTGGAAACTTGGAAAGCCCCTCATGCAAAAGAATCCATATAAGGTTGGATCCAATAATGGCTTCTATGTATGCCATTGTATATATTCTGGCAGCGTTCCATAGCAATCTAGAAGACTAGATGTGTCTTGGCATCTTATTTCTGGGCTTTAACGGACATCTCATTGGCCACTAAATCATCTACGGGGTTTCGATCTGAGATACGGGATGATCTACATAGCGCGACTCAAGGGCCCCGAAGGCTCTCAATCTCTCGGGAAAGTACCCATGTGACTATTTAGAGTTACTACTTGCATCCCTGGTTATATCCCTCGTTATATATAGAAAAGTCCATTTCACAAACTAAGCCTTTCTCCGCCTTCTTCTGCCGTCTATTGATGACACTCAAGGCGGGCAAAGTTTGTTGTATCTATAAAAAAAAGACATTCAGAGAGGCAACCAAAACGATTAACCAAAAAGACATCACAAATCTGATTCCTATCTCTATAAGAAAATACTTTATACATCATGCTAGCTAAATCTTGAACGTCATCGAATGTCATGCAGCTTAAGCATAACAAGCAAACCGTCCATCAGTGTAAAATACCAGGTTCTATAAATATATATCTCCTTCCATCCGTGGTGGCGAATCTTATTCTTCTTATACCCATTCTCCCCTCAAGCAATTAAAAAAAGCTACTGATATCACAAGCAAAAAAAAGGGGCCAAGCATCACGGGTCATACAGGAATAATTTTCAGCTTCATAGCATATTGGAATTGGAGAGAGGGGTAATGAATGGTATCCAGGGCGCCACCGGGAGTGATCAGATCGAAAACAATTATAGAAAGCAAGACATCAAGATATCAAGAACATCATTTATATTAAAATAAAGAAAGATGAAATAACATACGTCAAAAGTACAATAGTAGAAAAGATTTAAATCCAAAAGTTGTATCAAAAGGTATTGTTGGGAGAATTTGCAGCCTTTGCAGGCTCAACCAGAACAGTCCCGCCAAGCCCCTCGACCACAGGGCGCTAAGGATCCCACCATCTTCCAGACTCTCTCCCCCCAAAACTAAACGGCGTATCAAATTCTTCCTTCTTTCTCTCTCCTCACCCCCATTCTCTTCCCCCGCCCCTTTTCACTTCCCATTCATCATGTCCGAGCCCATCAGGAACAAGAAGGCGGACTTCCCGGTCGCACCGTAAGAATCTCCATTTTATTTTTTCAATCAAAAGCAAAAAAAATATACTGACTTGCAGAAGGACCCCGCAAAACACGCCTGCCAACAATGCTCCCATCTCGTCTCACGCTCAGCAGCCTGGTGTATCCAGCATCGAGGAGGGTAAGTCATCTCTTTTTTTTTTGTCTTTACCGACATCTCTTTGACCGTGGTTTCCTTTTCCCCTAGAATCCCTTGACAAAGCCGCCGCTGCCTCGCTCTTCGCCCGCAACCCTGCTCTGGTCTCCATGATCCAAGGCAAGTTGGGTCAGCTTGTCGGTCGCTCATCAGGCTACATCGAATCTCTCCCCCCTTCTGTCCGCCGCCGTGTCGCTGGTCTCAAGGGTATCCAGAAGGAGCACTCCAAGCTCGAGGCTCAGTTCCAAGAGGAGGTTCTGGAGCTTGAGAAGAAGTACTTTGGCAAGTTCACGCCCCTGTACCAGCGTCGCTCTACTATCATCAACGGCGATATCGAGCCGACCGAGGCCGAGATTGAGGCTGGAAAGGAGGATGAGGAGAGTGATGAGGAGGAAGAGACCAAGGAGGAGCCCAAGAAGGAGGAGGGTGAGACCGCCCACGGCATTCCTGAGTTCTGGCTTTCTGCCATGAAGAACCAGATCTCGCTTGCTGAGATGATCACCGAGCGTGATGAGGAGGCTCTCAAGCACCTCACCGACATTCGCATGGAGTACCTTGACCGACCCGGATTCCGCCTCATCTTCGAGTTCTCTGAGAATGAGTTCTTCACCAACAAAACTATTTCCAAGTCATACTTCTACAAGGATGAGAGTGGATACGGTGGCGATTTCATTTACGACCACGCCGATGGATCCCAGATTGACTGGAAGGAGGACAAAGACCTGACCCTCCGCCTGGAGAGCAAGAAGCAGCGCAACAAGAGTAAGTGCACTTGAATATTGGAATGCTACGTTGAAACCAACCACTGACCCTCTTTTAGACACCAAGCAGACCCGCGTTGTTAAGATCAGTGTGCCTACCGAGTCCTTCTTCAACTTCTTCTCGCCCCCACAGCCACCCGCCGAGGATGACGATTCAGTCGCCAGCGATATTGAAGAGCGTCTGGAGCTTGATTACCAGCTTGGTGAGGATATTAAGGAGAAGCTCATTCCCCGTGCTATCGACTGGTTCACCGGTGAAGCCCTTCAGTTCGAGGAGGTCGGTGAGGATTTCGATGGTGATGAGTTTGAGGATGAGGATGATGAGGATGAGGAGGACGAAGATGAGGACGAGGAGGATCTCGGCTCGGACCGTGATGTGGATGAGGAGGACACAGACGAAGAGGTATGATATCCAACACTGACCGATTCAGATCAACTCGCTAACTTCATTCCAGGATGGTACTTCCAAGCCCAAGAAGGAGGCCGCCGAGTGCAAGCAAAACTAAACGAAAAAAAGTTGCCGGTGGTGAATGCCCAACATGAGACTATTCGTACTCTCTGATATTTTGCTTTGCTTTCTGCCTTTTTGTGCCCCCCCTGCGTGACCTCTCTATCTTCTAATACTCAATCAATACTTGACATAATCGGTGTGTAATTCTCGCGTCCCACGCTGTAATGACTTGCACACATAGCCGAGACACTTGAACTGTCTCAAAAAAAATGTGTGACACTACTTTGGTATCTATGCATACTTGATATTCAAGCAATCGGGAAGCAATACCAGAGACAATACCTACATGTATGTATTAAAATCAGTCTCAGGTAAAACAAGACAATTTTTTTTCTTTAGACAAGATATTTCATACAACATAGAAATGATGAAGTAAATAAAAGTAAACAAAAAGTAAACAAAATCAATACATGCACTAAATAATACAATGTCAATAGTAAACATAAAGTAGACAATGCAGACCAAGTAGGATGGCGGTGACAGGCTGTGGGGTGTGGCGCCCCCCAGTATATTCCCTAAGCTCCTTCAGGGGCTCTCGCTAAATGGCCAGCTGTTAGTCTCATTCAAGGGTTTTCTTTCCACTTCATCTATTTCTTATCTTCAATCTTTTTATTCTATTCTTTCGAAATATGAGATGAGGGGTTGATAAATCCCCCTTGTCTTTGGACTACCTGAATAACCTTTTCCCTTCGATGCCCTACCTCCGAAAACACCCATCATCCCCGGAGCTTCTGCAAATATCCCGCTTTTATTGCATCAAAAACGATTTAACGACCTACATTTCATATGGCGCACATCTATGAGGTCGGCACACGGGCCTGGCAGCCCGACCCGACAGAAGGATGGCTGGCATCCGAGGTGAAGGAGAAGCTGGAGGATGGAGAGAAAGTGCAGCTCATCTTCGAGTTAGAAAATGGAGAGGTAGGTGCCTTGGAACCCTGGGTGCTAGACGCGCTATCCTGTCTTTTATTCTACTGGGGTTGGCCGACTGACACTGGTTTAATCGGGGCAGACAAAAACCGTGGAGACCACGCAGTCCGAGCTGCAGGTCGATAACAACCCCAAACTACCTCCGCTCATGAATCCTGCTATGCTTGAAGCAAGCGAAGATTTGACGAATTTGTCTCACTTGAACGAGCCCGCTGGTTTGTCTTGCTCTTCCTTGTTTAGTGCTGTCCTCCCAGCTGACGACCCTGTGAAGTCCTCCAGGCTATAAAACTCCGCTACGCCCAGAAGGAGATATATACCTACAGTGGTATCGTCTTGATCGCAACCAACCCATTCGCCCGAGTCGATTCGCTGTACGTGCCGCAGATGGTGCAGGTTTATGCTGGGAAACAACGTGCCTCGCAGGCGCCTCACCTGTTTGCAATTGCGGAGGAAGCTTTCGCGTAAGAATCGTCCACATTTTGCCTCTTTGGGGTTCGTTTCGCTCACACCTTTGATACAGTGACATGCTTCGCGATGGAAAGAATCAGACGATTGTGGTCTCTGGTGAATCTGGAGCCGGTAAGACCGTGAGTGCCAAATATATCATGCGCTACTTTGCGACTCGCGAGTCTTCCGATCAGCCTGGGAAATACACCACCAGCCGCGCAGAGGCAATCAGTGAAACCGAGGAGCAGATTCTAGCTACCAACCCGGTCATGGAAGCATTCGGTAACGCGAAAACCACTCGTAACGACAACTCCTCCCGTTTCGGCAAATATATCGAAATCATGTTCGATGACCGAACGAATATTATCGGAGCTAAGATCAGGACGTATCTTCTTGAACGGTCGAGACTCGTCTTCCAGCCTCTCAAAGAGCGCAATTACCACATCTTCTACCAACTGGTAGCTGGTGCTTCCGACGCAGAGAAACAGGAGCTGGGTCTCTTGGCTGCTGAAGACTTTGAGTATCTGAACCAGGGTGGCACTCCAGTGATCGACGGTGTCGACGACAAGGCTGAATTCGAGGCGACCAGGAAGTCGCTGGCTGTGATTGGTGTGCCGCAGGAAGACCAGACAGGAATCTTCCGCGTTCTCGCCGCTTTGCTACACCTCGGTAATGTCAAGATCACAGCTACTCGCACGGATTCGTCAGTCTCGTCGACCGAGCCTGCACTTCTCCGCGCGTGTGAGATGCTTGGAATTGATGCTACTGAGTTTGCGAAATGGATCGTGAAGAAGCAACTCATCACGCGTGGCGAGAAAATCACCTCCAACCTGACACAGCAACAGGCTTTGGTTGTCCGAGACTCCGTGGCCAAGTTTATCTATTCAAGCCTATTTGATTGGCTAGTGGACAAGATCAATCGCCGCCTCGCTACCGATGAAGTGCTTGAACAGTTCAAATGCTTCATTGGTGTTCTTGATATCTACGGGTTTGAACATTTTGCCAAGAACTCTTTCGAACAATTCTGCATCAATTATGCCAACGAGAAGTTGCAACAAGAATTCAACCAGCATGTGTTCAAGCTTGAGCAGGAAGAATATGTCCGAGAAGAGATTGACTGGACATTCATCGACTTTTCGGATAACCAACCTTGTATCGATCTTATCGAAGCGAAGCTCGGCGTCCTGGCTCTTTTGGATGAAGAATCTCGACTTCCTATGGGTTCAGATGAGCAGTTTGTCACTAAGCTTCACCATCACTTTGCGGCTGACAAGCAGAAGTTCTACAAGAAACCCCGCTTCGGGAAATCTGCATTCACCGTCTGTCACTATGCAGTTGACGTCACTTATGAATCTGATGGATTTATTGAAAAGAACCGTGACACTGTGCCCGATGAGCATTTGGAAGTGTTGCGAAATTCATCCAATTCTTTCATCAAGGAGATCCTAGACACTGCTGCGGCCGTCCGTGAGAAGGACTCTGCTGCTATGTCGTCTAAGCCAGTTGCAGCGGCTCCAGGGCGTCGGATTGGCGTTGCAGTCAACCGGAAACCCACGCTTGGAGGAATCTTCAAGTCTTCGCTGATTGAATTGATGCACACCATCAATAGCACGGAAGTTCATTACATCCGTTGCATCAAGCCCAATGAGGCAAAGGAAGCTTGGAAATTCGAAGGCCCCATGGTCCTCAGTCAGCTGAGAGCTTGTGGTGTCCTAGAAACTGTCCGAATCAGTACCGCTGGCTACCCAACCCGATGGACTTATGAGGAATTTGCCGTCCGTTACTACATGTTGTGCCATTCCTCGCAATGGACCTCGGAGATTCGGGATATGTGCCATGCAATCCTCCGAAAGGCCCTGGGAGATGAAAAGCAAGATAAGTATCAGCTTGGTCTTACTAAAATCTTCTTCCGAGCTGGTATGCTTGCATTCCTGGAGAACCTCCGCACCTCCAGGTTGAATGAGTGCGCCATCATGATTCAGAAGAACTTGCGTGCCAAGTATTACCGCCGCCGTTATCTCGATGCTCGTGACTCAATTCTAACCACTCAGGCCTTCATTCGGGGCTTCCTGGCACGGCAGCATGCCCATGAGATTCGCCGGACCAAGGCTGCTACTACGATCCAGCGGGTCTGGCGTGGCCAGAAGGAGAAGAAGCGTTACACTCAAATCCGCAAAAACTTCATCCTGTTCGAGTCTGTTGCCAAGGGATTCCTGTGCCGACGCAACATCATGGACTCTATCAATGGAAATGCGGCCAAGGTCATTCAACGTGCTTTCCGCTCCTGGCGTCAACTCCGGGCCTGGAGACAGTATCGCCGCCAGGTCATCACCATCCAAAACCTCTGGCGAGGTAAAGAGGCAAGAAATGCTTATAAGAGACTTCGCGAGGATGCCCGTGATCTCAAGCAAATTTCCTATAAGTTGGAGAACAAGGTTGTTGAGTTGACCCAGTACTTGCAATCTCTCAAGCTTGAAAATAAAACCTTGGTCTCACAGCTGGAAAACTACGATGCTCAATTGAAGTCATGGAGAACCCGGCACAATGCCTTGGAGGCTCGCACCAAGGAACTTCAGGTCGAAGCAAACCAGGCTGGTATCACCGCTGCCCGGTTAGAGGCGATTGAAGAGGAGATGAGTAAGCTTCAGCAGAGCCACACTGAAGCTCAGGCTACCATCAAGCGCCTCCAAGAAGAGGAGAGACTCTCCCGTGACGCTCTTCAAACCGCGGACGACGAGTTGGGGCGTCTTAAGCTCTTGGATACCGAGAATGAGAAAGATAAGACTGGTCTCCGGCAGCGAATTTCCGATCTTGAGGAACAACTCGAGGTTGCCAAGAGATCTGTGCCTTTGAACGGTGTGAACGGCGATGGTCTACCCAATGGTGGCGCAGTCCAGACCCCTATTCCGGGATTGATCAACTTGGTATCGTCAAAGAAACCTAAGCCTAAGAGACGCAGTGCCGGCGCTGAAAGGATTGAGACGGATCGCTTCAGTGGTGCATACAACCCTCGGCCGGTTTCGATGGCTATCACCCCTGCATCTATGGCTGCCCGTCAAAATGCGGCCATCTCTCCTGGTCTAGAGTCGGTAGAGATGGAGCTCGAGAACTTGCTTTCCGAAGAGGAGGACTTGAACGAGGAGGTTGCCATGGGTCTTATCCGCAACTTGAAGATTCCGCTTCCAACTTCGACACCGCCACCGACTGAAAAAGAGGTCCTATTCCCAGCATACTTGATCAACCTTGTTACATCGGAGATGTGGAACAACGGATTTGTTAAGGAGTCGGAGCGATTCTTGGCCAACGTTATGCAGTCCATTCAGCAAGAGGTTATGCAGCATGATGGAGACGACGCGATCAACCCCGGTGCCTTCTGGTTATCTAACGTGCACGAGATGCTATCCTTTGTCTTCCTGGCCGAGGATTGGTATGAAGCACAAAAGACCGAGAACTATGAGTATGATCGCCTGTTGGAAATTGTCAAGCACGACCTCGAGAGCTTGGAATTTAACATCTATCACACTTGGATGAAGGTCTTGAAGAAGAAGTTGTACAAGATGATTGTTCCAGCCATCATCGAGTCTCAATCACTTCCCGGCTTTGTCACTAGTGAAACAAATCGCTTCCTTGGAAAACTTCTGCCCTCCAACAATAACCCAGCTTACAGCATGGACAATCTCCTCAGTCTATTGAACGGTGTTTACAAGGCAATGAAGGCCTTCTACCTTGAAGACGCTATCATCCTCCAGACTGTCACGGAGCTCTTGCGCCTAGTGGGTGTCACTGCTTTCAACGACCTCCTCATGCGACGTAACTTCCTGTCGTGGAAGCGTGGTCTGCAAATCAACTACAATATCACCCGTATTGAGGAGTGGTGTAAGAGTCATGATATGCCAGAGGGAACGTTGAAGCTAGAGCATTTGATGGTAAGGTTCCTCGTTTGATGTCCATTTGGCCAGTATACTAACACCTACACAGCAAGCGACAAAACTTCTGCAGCTCAAGAAGGCTACTTTGAATGATATTGAGATTATCCAGGATATTTGCTGGATGTAAGTGAACCCGAGAAGTGTCTTCTCCCACGAGTTCAAGTAACTAATTGTGTGCAGGTTGTCTCCGAACCAAATTCAAAAACTGCTGAACCAGTATCTGGTGGCAGATTACGAACAGCCCATCAACGGCGAGATCATGAAGGCCGTCGCTTCTCGTGTCACAGAGAAGAGCGATGTGCTCCTCCTGGCTCCGGTAGACATGGAGGACAGTGGCCCGTACGAGATCGCCGAGCCGCGTGTTATCACTGCTCTGGAGACCTATACCCCATCCTGGCTCCAAACACCGCGGTTGAAACGACTTGCTGAGATTGTGTCCGCGCAAGCGATGGCACAGCAAGAGAAGCTCGAATGGGATCACGGGATGCTTGAGGATTAGATCTGTACTGTTGTATATTAGACTTTGGGATTTCCTGTGAGCTACGGATTACGACTTGCCTGGATTATCCACGGCCTTTGCGATACAGTGATGCGCATGATTTTCATTTGTCTCAATTGCATATGACGTCTTGGCTTATAGACCAGAGATTGCCAAAAGAATTCCTGTAAATGATTTTCTCTCTCCTAACATAAACGAACAATTCAGTGTTCAAAGCGTTCATTCACTTGGTCCCATCGTGGGAAGGCTCACTATCCATGCTCTCTTCTAGGTTGTTCTCGACTTTCGCTTTTTCTTGACTCTTCAATTGCTCGCGAAATGCCAGAGTGTACTCATCTGGATCCCACGATAGAGTCCTTGTCTCCATCTCCATCAACTTCCGAGCCACTAGTAGCTCCATCTCCTCCTTTTCCTGCTCATCCAATAGACCCAATCTCTGTTTCCATGCTCCCTCGATGTCTTTAGTAGGTCCAAAAAACCGCGGGTCAATCTTCTGCCAGTAATTTTCATCAAAGGCAAAGCTATGCATCGCTGCATACATAATCCAGAAATCACCACTCTCCAGCTATCATACATAGGACCGGAAAGTCGCTGGTCTTCTCTTAACCGACCTTGTTGGATTGCTGTATCTTCACAATCCTTCATTGCCTTGAGAAAAGATGTCTTTAGACGATGTTCAAACACTCTTGTCCAGTCCTCAATCCCTCCTGGCCAAAACTCAGGCTTCTCGATAAGCAACCACCAAGGTGGCGCATAGGAAAATTCAACGGGGGCTGCATATGTGAACTCCCAATCTACCACCCCGGCAATTTGTGTAGGGTTCTCATTGAGTAGCACATTAGCCGGCCGTAGATCATCACACCAAATTTTGAAAGGCCCTTTTTCAAGTAATGGATTCGTGAGTTTCTTTTCCCTGGCTAGCTTGCGGAACAGCTGTCGTGCAACGAACTTTCGTCGACAGTCGTCTGCGGAGTCCACGGAATCGTTTCTTTGATGAACCAAATGTTCAATGTTGATGTCTGCAAGGGCTTCCATGTATGATGAAGATGTGTCAAATGTAGCATTTAGATAGGGAAGCTTAGACTGTGGTAAGCCTCCAATTCGGACAAGCTCGTTCATGTTTATTGTCAAAGGCCGGCGTGTGACGTCCCAGGTGAACTCGTCGATTTGACCGAGAGACCCGATACGAGGGAAAGAAGTCGCAGAGAGCTGAAGCAGGATACCCGCTAGCTGACCATATAGCAGTTCAAGCCTGGCCTCATCGATGTCCGGATCCAGAACTCCACGCTCCTCTGCCGGACATCCTGGTGTGTTGAGAGCAGCGTAAATCTTGGTTTTATGCTCGATATATTCCATCATGATGAATGAACCGAGTTCGAGAGGGCTCTCTTTCTTTGTACCCGAGTGAAGAATGAAAGGAATGTTTATCAATGTCTGATCCGTGAGAAATCGCATGACAGCAACTTCATTCACGACTTTCTCTTCGGGAAACATAACGGCACCAGGCTGTGACAACCGGATCACGGTAGCTTCATTTTCGTACTTCAGCCACAGGGAAATGTTGTAAGATCCCTTCTTGAGTATATCAATCTCGTTACCAACGCCTCTGTTATGAGCGAGCATGAAACCTGCGATCGATATCCAGATGTCATGGCCAAGAAATTGTTTAAGCCACTCATGAGATATGTCTTCGGCTTGCTCCCAGAGTAGGTCGTCAGGGGTTATTTGCATGTTTGCCGTGTAAGCAAATGTCCAGTAGGGAGTAGAGTATTTTCTATGTCCAGGATTCGTTTGTGTGGAAATATACCAAATACAGCCTGGCCATTTCAGGGGCACTACCTGATTTCAGAGCCCCTGACAGGGATAGACGTGTCACTTTTTCTCCTTTTTCCTCTCGATTTGTTGGGTTTTGATAGATGCACACCCATCTGCGGATCTGTCGTTTGGGCGGCACGATGTACATGTTGTAGCGACTCCAAAGTGGAGAAAGTACGAAACGAAGATAGTCATTTCCAATACATAAATACAACATGTTAGTATGTCTGGGGTGTGTGAGAATGGTTTCTATATGGTTTGCATGAATATCTAGCC
Organism: Penicillium expansum; assembly: GCF_000769745.1. Lineage (NCBI taxonomy): Eukaryota > Fungi > Ascomycota > Eurotiomycetes > Eurotiales > Aspergillaceae > Penicillium > Penicillium expansum. Next base: position 23,068 of record NW_015971357.1, read on the forward strand.
CTTGAGGTCGATATATGCGGTCAGCGGTAGCGCAGTGGGGTTCCCACACTCTTAATCTTCAACTTCACATCCAACCCATACTGACCCATATCAACCAATACCTGCCTACACAGCCAAAATGACTCTCACCAAGCTCAACTTCATCACCGGCAACAAAAACAAGCTCCTTGAGGTGCGGGCTATCCTCGGTAAGGTCATCGAAGTGGACAACCAGGAAGTCGATGTTCCCGAGATCCAAGGCACAATCGAAGAAATCGCCAAAGAGAAGGCCAGACGTGCCGCCGAAGCGGTAATTTATTCCCAGGCTATTTTGTTAAAATTATATCTGCTTACGAGGGAATAGATCAATGGACCTGCCTTGACCGAAGACACTGCGCTTGAGTTCCATGCGCTCAAGGGTCTTCCTGGGCCATACATGTATGTTTTTGCTATATTAATAGCTTATTTTGTGATATCAGTACTGATTATTGTCAAGCAAATCCTTCATGGAGAATCTGGGCCACGAGGGCTTGAACAAGATGCTCGATGGCTTCGAGGACAGAACTGCCGAAGCTGTGTGCACCTTTGCCTTCTGCCGGGGCCCTGGTGAAGAGCCCATTATTTTCCAGGGAAGGACTGAGGTGAGGCAAATAAAGTCATTTCAAATCTACCTAAATCTAACTGTGATGTACAGGGTGCTATTGTGCGGCCCAGAGGCTCAGGAAAGTTCGGTAAGTGGACATCCAACTAAGTTTCGCAGAGAATCAAGATCTGATATATGACAGGCTGGGACGCTATCTTCGAATATGATGGTAAAGAGACATATGCCGAGATGGACAAGGAGGAAAAGGTAAGAACGATCTTGTCTCCCCCGAAAAAAGCCATGTACTAAGAGCCCCGCGAACAGAACAAGATTTCGCACCGGTACAAGGCGCTGGTGAAGTTGCAGCAGTGGCTAGCCGAAGGCCAACAGTAAATCGCCATGGGTATATAACTCGGCCCGCAAAAGACCATAGAAGAATGAGAAACGAAGATCAAAAATTTTATATGGCCCAGCAAATTCCCTCAATCCGCATTCTCAGCGTGGGATTGCTTCCACGAATCGACCCATTGCGCGATCCGCTGGCAGTTCGAGTCCACATCTGCATCCTGCTCGCTGTTCAATTCTACCACGATCTCTTCGTCGAATGCCTCCCGCGCTTCGTCTGATAGGACGCCGAAGATTTCCGCGTCGACGTTCTCTTCTAGCTTTTTCTCGTGGTAACCCCTTGGAATAAATATGTTAGTTTGACAGCGTAGATAGGTTTGCGTGGTCGATTGTCATACCGAGAGGAAAGTCGGTCATATAGAACATCTGTAGTGGGGCAACGGAGGACAACGACGAGATCGATCCAGGACTTGGGGAAGAGGTCGCAGGCGTGCCAGTCGATTAAGTAGCCACCGTTGGGGATTTCGTCTTCGAGGGCATCGAGGAGCTGTGCCGCGCATGGATTAGCATGTGGATTTTCGAGTCTTGAACCATGGTGAAAAGAGTAGCGTTCCAAGTGAAGAGAAGACCATTGTGGGAAGCATTCTCACCTTATCCTCATCGACCACCCATGTCTTCAATTCCTCGTCATATTCATCGAAGCATCCACGGTCCTTTGCGACCTGGTTAATGGACAGGTGCTTCAGGCCGATCTCTTGCGCGAGTTGTTCGCAGTGGACGGTCTTCCCCACGCCGGGGGTGCCGGTAATGATCACATTTGGAGAGGTGCGCATATTTTCTTATAGGATAGAGATCTTAAAGTGGAATTGTAGATTGTAGATTGTTGAAAATGGTTTCCCCAGATGAAATAATTCCATCGGACTAATTTTCGTCCCGGCTATCTTATCGTGGAGGGGTAAGTTACCGCATTTGGAATGTATAAAAAACATTTATAGTAACTTCAACTTGGCTTTGATTTTATTTTTCAATTAATCATGATGCAAAGGATACACAATGTTAATTGAATGGGCTCGGTTCTATGTAGCTTCATGTTTCGGGCTGGTTATACATAACCTAGTACTGATCAGCATTAGAATATCTAAAATTTGAACAATCACTCACTTGAGAAGCTCGAATATCTTGTACTTTTGCAGATAAGGCGTTCCCCTGCGATATGCTTTGAGAAGACGAGTGGGATCCGAGGGCTTGACAAATGCCCCGATCAGACGCTCCATTGCAGGGGAAGTCTTGAACATGGGATCGAATACCAGCAGATTTGCGCTGCCGTTGTCTCGTATTTCAAATCCGATAATTGTCATAGAATGACCTGGTTCAAGTTAGAGAGATATGTATACACGTGAAAAGACCTAAGAGGCTTTACCTTGATGCTGGAAGTATATCGGAGGGAGGTCGGTCTGAACGATCTTTGTCTCGTCTTCTGGTGAACATGCTGACCGGAAATAGTCGGCGACATCAATGTAAAGGGCATCACAGGCCCGTAAATCGCTCCTCTCTGACAGACTCCTGGCTTCACATCTGAATATCGGGGTCAGCGGGGTCGAAGTGAAGCAGGCTAGACAACTCACGGGATTCCTAGGCTCATGAAAAGTGCTTGTGCCTGGCTAGTCGTTAGCATATAGGATATAATCGATGTAGACCGAAATGCTTACTTCAGGCGTTCCAATAAACTTGCGCGTGTCTTTGATACCGCCTGTCTCAGCTCTTCCAGAACTATTGAATCCCATATCCCAGGCCGATTCAATCATATCCTGCAGTTCAAGGATCGTGGGCCCCTTATTTGGGAAGTGCTCATGGCCAAAGCCACGAGACTTTTTCAGCCAAGAAACCATCATTTGGATATTGCGATAGCCACAAAATCCGCCTTCCCGACGCATCTTGCAGATATGGCGGACTTTGGGGCTACAGAAGAATGCCCGTTGGACGGATTTGTCCTGTTCACATAACCGAGCAAGAACTGGAATCAAATGGTCGGTCTCATTTTCTACTGTGTCGCGTCGTGTGAATTTGCCGTCCGATGTGATTTGGGTTTGCTTTGATATGCTGCCGCCCTTTTCTAGCATTTTCTTTAGCCATGAAGGCATTTTCTTCTCATGGGCATGGGGGCCCAATTCCGAGCGCTTCGATATTGTTAGTACTTATCCCTAGAGATGCAGATATGGGACACATACCCCTAATCTCTTCGTGCCATCGGCATTGGTCGTCCTTGGGGGGCTGTGAGGCCGTGGTGGCTTGGCAGTATTTACTCGCGAGGAGTCGCGCTGCATACCACGCTTGCCTCCTTTGTGAGAGTCGAGCATGTCGAGGGAATCTTCATCATCAAAGGGCTCATCATACACGTGGTCATGTACGTCTGGAGTTGAGCGTGCTGATGTGACACCGATATCATCCAGCGCCATGTCCTCTGCAACATGGAGATCCAGGTGGCTCGAGAGCTCGGCACTTTCTATTGTCTCACCGCATCCATGTGGACAGTCGACATATTTGTCTGTGCCATCCTCGTCCACTGGTAGTGGAGCCGAGTTTTGGGCAGCAAATTCTTGCGGGTTTTCTTGCAGGAAACCCGTTGCCCCGGTGTCTGGGTGGCAGAATTCGATGTGTTGGGACACAAAATTAGCATCGGAGTCCGTGAAGGGACAAAAAGGGCATGAGGCGGTGTTGTTGTCAGCCATTATGGAGTTTTCATCCAGTGCTGACGTGGAGGGGAAGTTGCTAGGTTAATGCTTGGAAGACACCACCTGCGAGAGGAGCAATAGATCGATATGCACAGAATGCAGAGAAAAAGGGAAGCTAGAGTTTGAGCAAACAGGAGAGGCAGAGTTAGAAGTATAGACAAAGGATTTAACTTGATGCCTTGACGAGCAGAACAGTGCCCGTTTCCCGAGACCCACCTACAGCGGAGTTTAGTGTCCAACTCATACACTTGGGCAACATACAACATACAACATATTATCTTAGTATTTGCATATATTAATAAAGTATCTAACTATTGTATTATCCAAAAACTCATATCGTCGTATATGTGTAAGATTACAGATTTCCTATCACTCACCCTCCCCTGACTAAAGATAGAGACGTGATGTGCTCGGCTCACTAACATCCTCCGAGGTAAATGAGCAATGCAAGAAACCAACTGCCCGAGAATCATTGAGATCCAGCTCCGTAGCCAAAGATAGCCGTTGCTCATCATTTCCAACACTGTGTCGAGCGTCACATTCAACATCTGTCGTTATTGTGTTTGAAAAAATGCCATGTGACAAGACTCTATCTGGAACTTCGCCCCATTGCACCGGTTTCAATGCATGATCGACTGCCGTAGTCATGGGATGACACGCAGCGCTGATTGCCGCACTACACTGACCAGCTAGCGGCATATGTGATCTGAAACGACGCAAGCCTAGAAGTACAGCGACGATGGGTAGGAAGCCACCAACAATGATTCCGAAAATGATGGCAACAGGCGAGTAGCCACAAGTAACGAGTACATCGGGGTAGCTTTTTTGGGGTACTCCGTGCCGATCGAATGGGATCACCTGGACGAAGAAAAAACTCTGGGATACGAGCCAGTGTAGAACAGCGGAGACGACCAGTAGCGGGACACTGTATCGGTACGGAAGACTGAGGTAGTATGTTGAACGCTGGCCGCCGCGGGGCCAGGATACGCGGAGAGGCTTTTGCTCCGTGGCGTAGTTGTCGTACTCGACGGCGCCGAGCATGCAGGTCAGCAGGCCGTTGTAGAAGAAGTAAGCTAGTGAAACTAGTATCTGAGGTATGTTGGCCATGAAAATCATAGAAAATATCCCACTTGCGGTAGCGGGAATGCTAAGGCCGGCTAAGGTAGTCCCTGTGCTTGCGTCTCCCAGGCCAGAGTCCCATAGGTTCTTTGATTTGGAGGCTTTGTTGTAATTGAGAATTCCTAGGCGAAGAACAATGACGGATGGGATCAGCATGCACACAAATCTAATTGGAATCAGTCAACTGCTCGATGAGGCCGTCATTGCCACGAGTGAGGTAATATCATACAGGAGGATCGTATACACCCAGCGTGATATGCTCGCAGCTTGAAACCATCGTTTCCTTGGAGGTAAACGAAGCGGAGTCTCTTGTTTGGTTTCCAGAAGATCCAAAGACTTGCGTTCACGGCCCTTGTATTTCTGCCATCCTTGTGTGCTCTTCTTGATTAAAGACCCGGACAGTAGACATGCTCCCTCGGTGGCTGGGTCCGGTTTGGCAAGGAAGGATGCAATCGCGTCTCCAGTGGTGAGGAAAATATCTTTTCTGTTCTCGCGTGCCGCTAACAGCGCGCAGATGAGTTTGACTATGTTGCAGCCAATTACAATCAGGCAGATCGGTGGGCTGAAGAATAGTTGACAAGTCTCCTTAACCGGCAGCGTCATGCAGTGATTGATTGAATATGATCGTGAAGTCTGTTTACCGTAGACTCCTGGGTATGTGCAGTCGGGTTCACCTTTGCGTACTGTGACGCTGCCTGGAAATGAACTGTTAACCCAGCCGGAAGGATTGTCTAGCTCAGCTTGCAAGTCCTCCAAGGTAGGGTATTTATCGAGAATATCATCGAGATGGTTGTAATCCTCGGTTTCGGGAACGCCGTAATGTCCAACATCCAACCATCCTCCGCTCTCATAAAGTCCGCCTGGGATAGGCACTGACAGGTGAATGGTGGGACGCGACCACGTTATTGCGTGAACGGTCCAGTTCTGGGTGTTTTCCTCGGCTATACTTTTTGTACAGGGATATTCTTCGTCACACAGCCAGCTGAACTGAGAATTGCCACCCTCAAAGTTTTGTCTATTTCCAGTTCCTATCCAGGCCACGGACTCGTTTTGAGGCATCGAGTCTTTGGTCACCAGAACAACCGTTCCATACCCGGATGTATAGTCTTGAGCAAATATATCAACACATTCTTGCTTGGAGAGAGTGTTGAAACTCCCGTCATGGATCGCTGTATTGAATGATGGCAATTCCATTCCGACATTTGCTGTGAAGCATTGCTCAAATTCCGTGGAGTTGCCATGTTCCTGAATAAGCTCCTCATGTGCTGCAACGACTGAATATTCTGTTGGCCCAATGGAGAAGTAGACGGCTGAATTGTAACTAGCAGAAGTTCATATCAGCCGGGATGCATTGGTATCTAGCCAATGTTACACCACAAACATTAAATGGATAGGCAATGAGGTGATCAGTAGGATCGATCCTAGAAAGCGTCGCTTGCCTGTTTGATAGCGAATAAGGTCTATAATATTCGGGACGCCGATTCGAACCCATGTCTTTTGACTGTGGGCTTTATCCACCTGCTCTCGCGAAGGGGCTGCAAGGCACTGCATGCAGTAGTTGCTCGCTCCTAGAAGGGTAGTACTGAGGATGTTGATCAGGAGGTGCAAGCCCGTTGTCCAATTCTTGGAAGTCGAACACTTCCCCATATAGAGTGAAGCAAAGGAGAAAATCTGCCCGCTATTCCCTGAATACGCTAGACTAGCAGCGATGATGGTGAGGATGATGTTCAAGGCGAGGACTCCACCAATGATCCATGAACAAATCACAACACCTTTTATCCACCTTCGAACAGGATCGGGATCGGTCGTTATTTGTTGCACCTCTTTCCTGGGTACTTTTGAATAATTTGGAAGCCATGACCATGACCTAAGAACTGATAGTGGCTGTGACTTCCTCGTTGTTTCCTCGGCATCGGTCTGTTGCCTTTTAGGGAACATTTTGGGGTCAAGTGCTGTCAGACTGTCATTGAGACCATGAAAGACAACCCTCCTAAATCGACAGAGTGTGTCGAGACCTTTGAAATTAAAGTCCGGAGAAATCAAGCAGGGGACTCTGGCCCTGTTATGTTATAGAATGCCAAGCGGCAGCATCTTGGCAACGAAAATCATCTTCCCGATATGGCAATAAGAAAGGGCTGTGCTGTCACTATTTTCAGCCTAAGATCAGCGGGTAGAAGGACCAAGTACGATATACTTCGTGGGGGCCGAAACAACGTAGGCGTTTATGTTGCGGTCGTAGTCCATCTCTCGACGGTGTTGGGGGCTCTGTCATGAACAGAGAGGAAGGAAATGCATGCAGCATAGCAAATCAGAAGGTTCCTCGAATGGTTGATAAAGTCTTGAAGAACATGTGTAGGATAATAAAAACTTCAAACTACTATAACGTCTTCCATCCAATGTGAGAATGGAAACCAATATATCTGACTAGTTCTCTAGGTCTTGGGTTTAAAGGTATTGTTTCAATTATATTAGAGGATTCCTCGCTACAGTTTCTCCATTTCCTAGACCAATCCCCGTTTCAAAGTTTCATCTTTACTTCCACGCTGTTGATGTTTCGCAAGTGTATCCTGACAATTACGCTGGATCCTAGAAACCTCAGCTGAGAGATATAACGTAGTCTAGAACTTGCAACTATTCTCAAGACTATCGTATATACTTGCCAAGAGACACTGCCTACTTGCTTACTGCGTATATTGTGCATCTACACTGAGTAGGGTATCCTACAAATTAACACCTATGTAGACGTCAATCATCTAGTTTAGTCCCCACCATTTAAAGCGGATAGGGATCGGCTCAGAATAGCGTGGTTTACCCAAAGGTAGAAAGATCTAAACTCCCTTCGAGACACCCAGAAAAGCCCATAATTACTTGAATTATACTTGAGAATTTTATTTTTGTTAAATCTGGGGTGCACAAATTGACCCTATGTTGTTATAGCTCAAGGCTGAAAATGTGCATTTGCTTTTTTCGAGTTGTCGTTTGCACCAATTTCATTCCTATGATGTATGTTGTAGTCAAGAATGTGGAATACTCCAGATTATATAGTCCGGAATAACATTCACCCCGATAACGCCGAATCAGGCAATGAGGGGCATTTCATATGAAAATGGCGTGATTGGTGGGGCCTCCGACATCGTTGGTTCCTGGCCGGAACAGGCAGGCGGTCTCCACTTCCATAACTCTATTGCCAATTGAGTCACAAAAAAAAATATGCAGCCCGAATTGGCCCCAATGGTCTCCGCTTTCGCCGGTCCCCCCTCCAAAACCACTTCTGACTCCCTTGCATCACATTGTACACTGTCTTTACTTTTTTTTGGCTTGACATTATGGCTACCACCATTTCCGATTCAAATTTGCCAGTGACCGCGCAGGCCCATAGCAATTGGGTCGTGCAGAAATTCGGCGGCACTAGTGTGGGCAAGTTCGCGCGCAATATCATTGAGCAGGTGGTTCAGTATGACGCATTTTCTCGATATTGACTTGATGGAGACTGACAACTTTGCAGACCCAGCCTCGTGAAAAACAGAGTTGCCGTCGTATGCTCCGCGAGAAGCAGCTCTACAAAAGCCGAAGGCACAACCAACCGGTGAGTCATCGGGATACTCTTCAACTATATCACGATTGAGGATCTAATACCAATTTCTTCGGAACAGACTATTACGGGCAGCGCGGGACGCTGAACATCCTCGTTCGCAGCAATATCTGACGTTGGTGGAGGCTGTTCGTTTAGAACATGTTCAAGTCGCCCAGGAAGAATTGCAGTCGGCCGAAATAAGAGATCAAGTGATTGCGGACATCACTGGAGAATGCGAACGAGTACTCAGGTTCCTTGAGGCCGCTCAGACCCTAGGAGAGATTAGTGCTCGCTGTGTGGATAAGGTGATGAGCGCCGGTGAGAAGCTGAGCTGTCTGCTCATGGCCGCTCTACTACAAGACCGCGGGGTTGATTCGCAGTATGTGGATCTTTCTGAAATCATTGATTTCCCCATCGGTCCCCAAGGGTTGGACCAGGACTTTTATAATGCCCTGGCGGCAGCTTTCGGCAGCAAAGTCGAGGCCTGCGGACACCGAGTACCTGTGATGACTGGGTACTTTGGTACCATCCCCGGTGGTCTGCTCGATCAGATCGGTCGTGGATATACCGATCTCTGTGCCGCCCTTGTCGCAGTCGGAACCCGCGCAGAGGAGCTGCAGGTGTGGAAGGAGGTGGATGGTATCTTTACCGCGGACCCGCGTAAAGTACCAACGGCTCATCTACTCCCGGCCATTACCCCCGCCGAAGCCGCTGAATTGACCTTCTATGGATCCGAAGTCATTCACCCGTTCACCATGGAGCAAGTCATTCGCGCAAGGATCCCTATTCGCATTAAGAATGTCATGAACCCAAAGAACGAAGGCACTATTATTTTCCCTGACTCTGTGGCCGAACTGGAGAGAACCACACCAGGACATGACCCAGGCCTATTCCGGACTCGGAGTCCCAGTCTTGCGAATACACCGAAACGCCCGACCGCAGTTACCATCAAGCATAATATCCTGGTGATCAACGTGCATTCCAACAAGCGGTCGCTCTCCCATGGTTTCTTTGCCGGCATTTTCTCCGTGTTGGACAAGTGGCGCCTATCCATCGATTTGATCTCGACCAGTGAGGTCCACGTCTCCTTAGCCCTTCACTCCGAGATGCCCCTTTTGAATGGAAACGGACGCGATGAGTATCAGGTCATTGACGATGATCTCCAGGGGGCATTGAATGACTTGGGGAAGTACGGAACTGTGGATATCATCCCTGAGATGGCCATTCTCAGTCTGGTGGGCAAGCAGATGAAGAATATGATTGGGGTCGCAGGGCGTATGTTCACTACTCTCGGGGAGAACAGCGTGAATATCGAGATGATCTCGCAAGGTGAGTAAATAATTGCTGATCCCCACTCCCCCACCCCCCTACCTTCGTATCCTTAACTGGGGCTAACTGGATCTTTCTTTCCCCCTCACAGGTGCAAGTGAAATCAATATCTCCTGCGTCATTGAAGAACGAGACGCCGACCGTGCCCTGAATATCATCCATACGAGCATGTTCACCTTCTTGGACTAAACGTCCCACATTTGCATTGAGCAAAAAGTCATTGTTGTTTAAGATATCCATTGGGTTTTTGATAGAAAAAAGTTGTGCATCCATCGGAAGTCGAAGCTCCTGAAAGACAGGGGGCTACGAGTTTTGTTGGGAAAACCAAGCATGGGCTTTCGGCTTTCTTTTTTTGTGATGCATGGGCTTGGCGTTGTCTCCTTCATTTTTTTTTCCTTCTCAATTTAGAATAGAAGTCATGAAGCGTTTGTTTCATGAAGGATGATTCCTCTAGGTGTTCTGGGATATTAATTACAACTGTTTCATATATATCAGATTCTTCTTCCACTTTTTATGTTGTAGTCCCTTTTGAAGTGCTCATCCCTAGCTCTTTTTGTGCTCCCTGGATAAAACCGAGTATACTCCGTATCTTCCGGGTGTACTGTACGGAGGACGGAGTACACTGATAATACCTACTATCTATGTTGTATGCATGGAATAAGCAAAATTATCCGGAGATACAAATATCTCCGTATTTCAAAGATTGTGGTGAAAGGATCACCTGCGAATCCTTGTGGCACTGGTTTGTCATATTCTTCTCAGCTCAAATCTCCTTTCCTTGCCACACCCTCTTCTCACTCTTCCCCCTCTTCTCCCCTGATAGTGACTCCTGGGTATTTGTAATGGAGTGTGTAAGGCCTATTTGGTTAAAAGTGATGGTGATTGCGTTGCTGAATTCTCTAATGACGAGAATGGACGAGTGTTAACATCTTGGCATTGGCAAAGAAATATTTAAATACTGCTATTTTGAGTGCTCTGATGAAAACGACAAGGAATAAAAGCCTCGATAGAGAGGGATATGGGACATCCAATGACCTAGGTACGGAGCAAGTGCATGAATCTGTTCCATGGGGTCTCTGATGTGCAAGCAAGGGCATACAGAGGAAAAGACACTAGGGATCTCCCCTAGATTCGAACTATAGAATCCCCCCCCCCCGTCCTGATTCCAATTCATTGCTCTATGCTCTTACTCCATACTCTGTGAGTTCTGAGTATTAGGTTCCGGAACCTGCAGACAACTGTGCAGCACATGCGTTGTACGATGTAGGTCTGGAAAATCGATTGGCCCTCGATGCACCCGAGAGCAATTGGCCACTAGTCAAGGGTTTTGGAGATCATCCATGACAGCAAAGAAACAAGGGGTGAAAAGCAGTAACCGTTTCAGAGTTACATCGACACGTCCACATACCGGGATGACCGGGCCAATTGGGGTGCCAATGCTGGGATTTAAGAATAGTTGGTATTTGGTGTCTTGGTCTAGATGGGTTGAGTCGTGTCATACTTGCAGGAGTATATTGTATGATATATTCTGCAGACATGTCCGTATTGTAAGCCAAGACCTAAAGATAGATATATGTATACTTCCAATATACTGCCATATATGACTATAATACTCCGTACATGCTCAATAGTAGAAGGCAATAATGTAGACCTAACATACTCCGTTCATCCTCGGTGGATCAGATCGACGCTAGAAAATGTGAGCAAGGGAGGGGGACCCCCTTTGGTACTCAGATATGAATTGATACCAATAATACCACCCGATGTGCCCCACCTTCCAATAGTAAAACGCGCGACGCGTCTATAAAATGACCATACGTGACATGTATTATCACACTATCTCACTCCATCTTCGATCTCCCTCTCTCTCCTCCCCCCGCCTTTCTTCTGCTCTGAGAAAAGAATTGAACATTTCTAGAATTCTATAATAATGATTTAGTATCTTCCAAGGTTTCTTACAGTGAAGGGGAAAAAAAGTGAAAAAAAATATCTGGGCCTGATATCTCTTCCCTTTTGTCACAGAGCCCCATTTCCCGTCTTTTTCTTCCCGGTTTACTCTTCCAAGAGTCTTCTCTTTATCCTTTCTTGTACTCTGTGTATTCTTCTCTTCTCTATCCTCTCGATCCTCTCTATTCACTATCCTCTATCCTCTATCCTCTATCCTCTATCCTCTATCCTCAGCTTCAACAGTCCGTACCATATTGGGTTATTTTTCATTCCCAAATCCGGAATCTCAACATCCATCTGTTATCAGTGCGGCCTGATTCGCGCTTGGGAAGTGTGACGCCTTAGCGCCTTGTGGCCCAACTTGTCTAAGCTGCATGACGGCCTGAGGTTGTTGGCTTTTCCCTCTTGATCTACGGAATACCATTGGCCCAACCGGAATTCTCTGCACAGTCTCATCACACCTAGACACGGCTCGCTCGTTGTCGCAAACTTGGCCGGTGGCCTTGTTTTTAACAGTCGCGCTCCCCCCCAAGTCTGTTTACGCGTCGAATGGTCCCTCGGGTGACTGGTGATATTGCGATTTGATTTCCTATCATTTAGGTTATGGGATCGACGCGTTCTACGGGCGCACACTATTCTTCAGTGCTAGCCCCATCAGCCCAGGAGATCATCAGATCGCAGCCCCGTCTGCAACCCTCACCGCTACCACTCCAGCCCATTCACAATTCGTCTTGCCATCCGTCTTCGGGCCCGCACAGGCCATCGCCGACGAAAGGTCTTCACACTCAGGGCTCCCATTCGCGCCACGGAAAACTCGGTTTCATCCCCATATCTGCTCCTACTCCTCCCATGTTTACTACCGACTCCCCAGCCAAGAAAGCGCCGTTCCCCATTTACTCTACAACCTCTATGCCACACTCTGCTCTCTTCACCACATTCTCCAGCGTCAATCACGAATCATCAAAAGAAAATCACCTTCTCGAAGAGCCATCCAATGACAGTTTCGCGGACTTCCCAGAGCCGTCTTATGAATCCAAACTGCCGATGAAGCGCACACTCATGGAGGCTGCGCCTCTCAAGGAGCGATCGAATAAGAAGCACAAGCGCGACGACGCGCCGATTGCTTATCTACCCGAGCCGCACGACATGCCACCAGTGGAGGACGATGGCACCAAGCCTCCGTACAGCTATGCTACCTTGATCGGGATGTCAATTTTGCGCGCAAACAACCGGCGCTTGACGCTGGCGCAAATTTACAAGTGGATCTCCGATACCTTCTCATACTACAAGAACAGCGACCCCGGTTGGCAGAATAGCATCCGACACAATCTCAGTCTCAACAAGGCATTCATTAAGCAAGAACGACCCAAGGATGATCCTGGCAAGGGTAATTACTGGGCCATTGAGCCCGGCATGGAAGCGCAATTCCTCAAAGACAAACAAGTGCGCCGCGCCACCATGTCCAGCCTGCCGCTCCCTGCTGCCCCACAGAGAGATCTTATCCAACAGTCGCAAACTGCAAGCACTACGACCTGGATGGTACCGCCGCAGCCCGCTTATCACGCGCCACCTCATCACGCACCTGCCCCCAGGCCGGCCCCGAATGACTTGTCTTCTGATGCCACATTACCTGCGTCAGATCCTGCTCTTCAAGATGATGCGGACGAAGTTGTTCCGGTTCCTGCGCCACGCGCTGCGCCTCGTTCATCGCCGCCGCAGGCTATTCGGTCATCTCCTCCTATCGCTCCTCCCCGATTCGCCCGCCAGGGTACTCCTCCAACCCCCACTCAATCTGGACCTACCCCTGCGCCTCGCCCGCGCAAGCGCAAGTCGATTACTATGAATGATAGCGGTTATTTCTCGTCATTGGAGTCATCGGCTCTTCGACCTAACAAGGCTGGACATATACTGACATCCGATCTGGATATCGAGCCGCCGCGCATCAAGCGCGGCCGTGCCGAAGAAGAGATCGCGCGCATGCGCAGCTCATCTCACGATGTCAGCCCTGGTCAGCCCGTAGCTCGCAAAAACCCCAACCCACCCATCGGCTCATCGCCTCTCCGCAGCCAGTATGTGAGCATGCAGCCGCCTCCATTGACGCCTATCATCAAGTTTAAGAAGCCCGCCAGGCCGCCCCCATCTGTGTCTCCTAATACCAACCTGCGAAACCATCGCCGAAAGATCCAGCAAATGGTCAACTCTCCCATCAAGCATTTAGGTCTTTCTGAAGATGCTCTCCCTTGGAGCCCGGCTTTCAATCTTCAGGACGAGGCCTATACCCCTCATGATCATTTCCATACCTCATTTGATGTTTTCGCGGATCCTGGATCAGCACAGGTTTCATACGGATCTCCCGAGAAGCGCTCGGTCAAACGCCAGCGAAATGACAGTGGCAGCACTGTTCTTTCGGACATCACTTCGGTGAATATCAATAGCAGACTGGGCATGCCCCCGATGTCCCGCTCTAAGTCCTCAATATTCCCCGAGTCACCGTCTAAGCTCCCGGACACGAACCGATTCGGAGATGCTGGCCAGGAAGATTTCTTCTCGTTCCATCTCTTTGATGAGAGCAATGATAGCCCAGGTGAAGTCGATGGTGTTGATCTCTTGCAAGGCTTCCAAAAGATTGGAGGCATGAGCAAGGATGACACCTTGAAGCCCAGGGCGCTTCATCGACCACAAATGGGCCACCGCACCAATACGACCTTGTTTTAAGACTCTTTCAGTTCACGATTTGTGTTTTTGTTTATAGGTGGTGATCTCTGGGAGACCCATCTTGTTTGATTTGATTATTCTCTCTACTACACCCTTATTACCCCCCTGCCTTTGTCGCCCTGCAACCTTTGTTTATTGAGTTTTGGATTTTATCCTGGAGTTGAGTTGGTTCTCGGCGATGTTTCCAAGGTCTTGTGGGCGGTGTTTTTTCCTTGGGAGTTTTTGGGCTGCGCTGATGGAGCCGGCTCTGACATTTCCTCCACTGAGCCCAGGATGGCCTGGTTACGATATTAATGACGATGCTAAGATGTACATGCAAGCGATGGTTTTTATGATTTGGATATTGGGTTGGGGCTATCTTTATGGGAAACTACTGGAACACACATTGAAGGCGTTACTTTGATATAATGTATGTAGTTAGCAATTGAAAGTCATTATTTGTCTGCTTATCAAACCGTTCCATGTGCCATTCAAGCTTTGAAGGGTATCTGATTGACCCGATGAATGGATCTAATAGAGTAATAAAAAAAGAAACAGAAACAGAAATGCATAGTACCGAAACGCCCTTTCCAATGGATGCGTGTGGTTGACAACCACAATCCACTACCTCCCGAGGTCCCCAGTCAACTTGGAACCTCCCATCCACCGACCAGCCTTGGCCTCTTTTTTTTAGTCGCTGCTTCCACATCCGTTGCAGCCACAGCTGACACACTGAATCGTCTGGTCCTCCTTGAGCTGCGCCTTGGGCACTCGGCAGATACATGTGGAGTTGAAATTCGTCTCTTTCGTTTGAACACAGCGCAGACAACACAGCTAGGGAAATCAGTTAGTTCACGTCCTGAATAAAAGTCCTCCAAAGGGCAGACTAACCTTCTCATAGCCCTGCTTCTTCCACTTGGCAATCAAGTTGGCATCGGCATACTTGTTCTTGAGCAGGAAATCATATAACTCCTTCGAGATCGCTTCTTTCTCGTAGTAAAGTTCGTAGATGTATCGTGAGCCTGTTCAATAAGAGGGGCAAATGTCAGTAAAACTGTATTTCTCGATGCGGTGTAGAGGAACAACTCGTACGTTGATGACTGATCTGGAATATGGGCCAGAGAACTTCGTATTTCTTCTTTCCTTCATGCGATGCATTCTCCGCATCCTTCATCTTGTTGCTGAATTCCAGGAGGGTATCTTCGAGATCGTCGAAGCCCGCGGGAGGCGGTTTGCGATTGCGGGAAGTGCGAATCGGAGGCATGGTTGGCGATATGGTATGGATGAGGATAATGAGGTAGATGTAATGCAGTATTCAAGGCGATCGTGTTTGATCTAAGACTGTGTCGACAGGTGCTTTTTTCTCTCTCAATGTTAAATGAGAAACGAAGGACGCAAGTTGCTATCGATAGGGAAAACTGCGCGTCATTTTTGTGCCGCTTCCCACCGCCTTTGATTTTGAATTGCGGACATCCTTCAGCTACCGTCCATTGCCTTGCTGTTATCTCATTCTCCGTATCTCCCATTTCACTTCAATTGCTACTCGCATCTCCTATACCGCCATTATGGAACAACAGCTCGATCTCACCAAGCTCTCCGAGAGCGATAAGAAGGAGCTCAACCAGGTCCTGACCAACGAGGCTCAGAAGTCAAACATTCAGCAGAGTGAGTGTCCATCTTTCTATCCGGACATATCTGGGATCTATACTTCATGGTCTATATGATATGGATTCCGATCCCAGCGCTTGAGATTTCACCCCTCGGAAGAATCAATCAATAGCTAACATCAATCCCTCGCAGCCGTCCACCACCTGAACGAAGTGTGCTGGGAAAAGTGCATCACCAGCAAGATCACCTCCGGCACCCTGGATAAGTCTGAGGAGACATGCGCACAGAACTGCGTTGACCGATGGATGGATACCAGTCTGTCCATCCTGACCAAGCTGGACAACATGCGCGGCGGCCCCGGTCACTAAGCGTTGATATGTCTTGTGTTCTCTGTTTCTGCTATTGCTGTTTCCAATCGCTGGCTGGATGTGATGCATGTCTATGGATCTCAATCAATCTTCATGGGAACTGAGTCCGTCATGCTCTAATTTTGCTTCTTGGATGGCGGTTGGACGGTTTTATTTTGGGGTTTATGGATGGATAGACGGATTGTGGAACCATCACTTGTATACTAGAGTTTCAATTTATGAACCATGTTGTCTTGTACAATATATATTAGATGTCTTGTGGGGATGTTGTTTGTAGACTAGTGCATCGTCTGTCTATGCTGGGATGCCACTATCTCTCATATAAAAGGGTGTTGGTAGTATGCATCAAGGCCGAGTTATATTGGGATGTGCATATCAAACAAATGGGAACTGGGGTAAGTGCCAAATTCTCGTCTTGTAGAAAGCAGGTGTATGACATTGGCAGATTGACCCTTGTCTCAATGCACTATGAGACTGTTTAACCATTTACACAGCAAAGTTAGACTAGAGAAATCTACAACAACAGTACGGCGCACTACTACTACGTGGTCTGGAACATGTCTTAGCCATTACAGGACCGACAAGTCCGGAGATTCTTTTGGAATCGTGCATTTCACTTTCACAAGTTATGTTCTTTTTGATCATTCAGCCCGGCTGGTATTTTAGCATCACCGTAGTGAAAAACAAAGTTCGCCAAACCCTAAGAAATCCCTTTTCAAGCATTCCCCGCTTAAACAATGGCCAGCTTGGTGGCGGCAATGTCAAGAGCATCGACATCGGGGGTAAGACGGGCGAAGGCCTTCTTGGTTCCGTCAGGGCTAAAGAGTATATGTTAGCTTTCAATCCATCCATATACTCCCAAACAAGCAAAAACATACCGGATAAGAGTGTTGATCTTGACGGTGTCAACATCGTACAGCTTCTTAAGAGCCTGCTTGATCTGGCGCTTGTTGGACTTGACGTTGACGATGAAGACGAGGGTGTTGTTCTCCTCGATCTTCTTCATGGCGCTCTCAGTGTTCAGGGGGTACAGAACAATCTTGTTGAAGTCCAGAGCGGGGCCGTGGTTGACAGAGACACGGGGGTACTTGGGGGACCGCGACAGCTGGAGGGTCTTGGGGCGGTGGAAGGTGGCCGAGGTGCGGACCTTGCGGGACTTGTGAAGCTGTTGCCACAACCGCGTTAGCGATAGGCTCCAAAAGGGTTTCTTTGGTCTGCTTCATCTTTTGCTACGTACCGAAGCGCCCTTGGCAACCGCCTTGGCGGCGGCGTTGGCCTTGTTCTTGCCTGTAGAGAATATTTCGTTAGCCTAGTGGACTAAAAAAAAAATTCCAAAAAAAGTTTGGACGTAGATTGCCATTTGTGAATTTGCCGGTGTGGATGTGGTAGGTCGAGGATTCTCTGAAGCGGAGGTGCATATCTGAGATCGGTAGGCATATGGTGATGCAGATGTATTCTGCGACATGTCCTGGTGTCTCCGACTCTTTGCGAGGTAATCTCCAAATATCGAAATTTTTGAATTCGAATATCTTCCTCCACGTGCACACGGCGAATTCACAATTGGCAAGGCGGCGAGCGGAATAAGAAGAGCGCATAGTTATTGGAACATACCGGTCTTGTTGTCGGAGGGGGCCATGGCTGTCGTCGGTCGCTGTCGATGATGGATTATCGCAGTGTCAAAAGTCGAACGGATTTGGAGTGGTCTTCGCTTAGCGAAAACCCTAGTGCTGTGTGTGGGTCAGGTGACCTGCGGTCTGCTGGGTCTGGTATCTTTGGTATTTTTCAGTACACTCTCATACGGTATGGTTACTTTTTCGTCCAATCAGAATGAACATCGTATTTGCCTCTCTTTTCATTTTCTTGAACAGCTTTTCTTTGCGTGCCGGTGACCTTCTCCCCTTTTTGTATAATCAGCCCTCAAGGAGATCCGAAGAAACAATATATTCTTGATATCTGAATCTGTTATTCTAATATTTCGGTCCATCGCGATCATTAAAACATGGCTCCCCAAAAACGCAAGAGACCGATGTTGTTGTCGCATAGTCGACCTCGCATTGTCAAATCCAAGGACGCTGCTCTTTCAGCTAAGGCTACCCGCACTTTGATTCGATCCCATCACCGACTTCTCAAAGTTAGAGCTCAAGCTCTGGCCGCCGGGGATGAAGCCCGAGTCAGCAGTATTGACGCTCAAATCGAAGCGAATGGCGGTCTCGAAAGCTATCAGATCGCCAGTAAACTAGGCCAGTCGATGGACCGTGGTGGCGATTCCAGCAAAGTCCTCATGGACTGGATCAAGCCGCAACTGAAGCAATGGAACAACACCATTCCAAAGCTTCGAGTCCTTGAAGTTGGAGCTTTGAGTACCAAAAACGCCTGCTCTACGAACCCAACCTTGGATGTCACCCGGATCGACTTAAATTCCCAAGAGCCGGGGATCCTCAAGCAAGATTTCATGGAACGACCGCTGCCCTCTAGTGATGATGAACGTTTCAACATGATCAGTCTCTCATTGGTGCTCAACTATGTTCCTGATGCTACGGGACGGGGAGAAATGCTCAAGCGTTGTGTCAAGTTTTTGACGCCGAAATGCCCCATTGAACTCGTTCCTAGTCTCTTCCTGGTATTGCCTATCGCATGCGTGGACAACTCGCGCTACCTCAACGAGGAAAGGCTAGGGGAGATTATGACTTGCCTAGGCTTCCGTCTCACACAAAGTAAGCGGACTTCAAAGCTGGTCTTTCATCTCTGGGAACACACTGGCACCTACGCGCCCAAGAATTTCAAGAAGGAAGAGTTGAGGTCCGGCAAAACAAGAAACAATTTCGCCGTCATTCTCAACAAAAAGTGATTATCTGCATGCAAAACAAAATGCTATTATACTCCATGCACAATGCCGCAGGTGGAAACTAGTTCGCAGAGAGCATGTCTTGTGGCAAGAAGGCCCAGACAGTCCCCACGGCTGCCAGTATCGTGGAGATGATGAGTAGAATCCAATCAAGGATGTACTCGCCTCGACTGATCTCCTTTCCAAAGATCTTGAGATAAAATGCCAGAGGGAAGATGATACAGATCGTGAAGCACAAGAAGGATCCCAAGAACGCCATGATGCGGTCGAAGGCCGGGAAGATAACTGCCAAAACAACAATCATGGCCACCACAAAAACGCGGACCATTGCCCGTGAGAATTTGTGTAGTGTCTCCGAGCCATTTCCAGGCACATGGGCGGCTCCGAGTCCACAAAGAACTTCGAATGTGGCTACAAGAGGCCGGGCACTATGTTCTTGTCAGCAGTGTCCGAGGACAAATGAAGGCATTGGACTCACTTCAACGGCACTTTCGTGAGCGGGATGATCGAAATGAACACTACAATACAGACGGAGAGGGACTGCGGGTAGCTGGTGATGGTTAGAATGTTCGCAGTGATTTCGTCGCGGACGATATCGCCAAACATGAGCCAACCAATGATCGCCATCGAGCAGTCCAAAGTAAACTGTCAACTTGTTAGAATCGAACTTTATCCTAGCCACTTGATGATCTTACTGTAAAGATATATGTCACCCAGAGACTCTTCCCGTATTTCTGAGGGTGCCTCATATCTCTGTAGATGTTAGGGAAGACACCGTGGCCACCCCATGGTGCTTTTGAACAAGTTAGCCCTATGACCAGAATCGCTTTTGGCTGTTTACTCACACATAATAAGACCAAAACTTAGAGGAAGGGTAGCCCAGTTCTCAGGAAAGAGGAATGTATTAGCTGGCTGCCGCAAGGAGCCCGGTGCATCTGGCTTGATAAAGCCATCGATGCAAATGAGTACCACAACTTTCGAGCGTCAGTTCCATCTGTCAGCCTTGACTTGGAAGAAAACTTACTTGATGTGCATGAAATTATACCCAATATGCTAGTAATACTCAGGAATCGTAGCGGCAGGAAGTTGAGCGGAACAAGCACGACACCACAGACGATCTTCCATTGGAGGATGCTCAACCCTGGTACCAGAGCATATAAACTGTCTGCAAAGAGCACAACCAGCGCCACGCATGCTCCTAAAAGTTCCAAGCAGAACAGGAAACTGGTTATCAAACGGGCATTTTGCCCGAAACTGATATAAGCCAGATCAGCATATGTGACAACACTTTGGTCAACATCCAGACATTTAGCCAGAATCTTCGCGGTATAGGAAGTGGTAACTGCCGAGAAGACAAGGAATGTCAATCCCAAAACCCACCCAGCATGCTTCATCGCCAATGGAAGACTCAGCAAGCCGATACCAATCAACACATTGACCGAGTTGAAAATGGTCTGCGGAACGGTGGATTGCCCAACAATGATATCCTCCTGGGTCCCATCTTCATGTTGGACATGCTTGACAAGCAATGGGCCCCGATCCAAATCTCCCGACCCATCCACATGCACATGGGGATGGAGCTCTCGGTGGAATTGAATCGCGTTCCTCCGCGTCGATTCGCTCATCCGTGAGGAGATGGTGCCATACGAAGTCGCAAAGGTTCTATCAAATGATGAAGCAAGCAGCCCAGTACTAGGAAGTGCCCTCTTGGAAGAGTCAGGCGCTCGTGGGTCCTCATCATCTTGGTCCGAGTCCGAGTCACCCCGAAGCAGAGGCCGGTCCACATCCGAGTACCGACCCCAGGATGGAGTGCTTCTTGACCCATATTCTTGGCCAGTTGCAATGGCAAAATCATCGTCCGACTGCGCGGAGACAAACGACGACCGCCGTGGAAGAACTTCTGGGAAGGCCGCGGCTCTCTGCCAAGACCGCGCGAAGTTGTCTATACTGTTGGGACCCCCGGCTTGACGGACTCGAATCGAGTACGACGATGACCTGCGTAGAGTAGTTAGCTATCAGTCCGGCTTTTGTCAACAACAGAAGTCGCATACCTCTGTCTACCGCCGATCTCCGACTCGGCGGTCGGGCTTCCATGCTCTATATGAGCATAATCATAGGAGCTTGGTGTCGCAGCCGGTATCCTCAGTGAGCCAAAGACCGGTTCACCGTCGTTATCTTGATCTGTTCTTTCAGCCCTTGACATAATTTCCCGTTACCAACACGATGGTAGTGGTGACCCTGGAGATATATGAGGATTCCAAGCTGGGAGTTCCCGAGGTGAAGTGTAGGAAGGGAAGTCAAGAGTAAGAACAGAAAGGAAAAACTCCCCTCACTCTTATCACAGATAGCTCCAGGGACAGATAAGAGGCAGAAACAACCTTCTGCGATATTGAAAAGAGCTTAGCGTCGAAAGGAGCTGCCGCTAGTGTGGGGTGCGGATCACAGAGATTTGATAAGCTAAAGATTTTTGTGTGACTAATTGAATGGGCATTTGGAATTTAGTGGACTTGATTTATCTATATGGAGTATATCTATAGTTATATGCAGATTTATATATCATTTCCATCTACCCCGTATTCTTTTTAATATAACGCGGTCATACGATATATACGCTGTACATGGATGTCACTTTCCCAGGACCTGAGACATATTTATTGAATATGGCTTTCTTACTATGCCAAACATAGAATCTATATCCATGCATACTCACTTACTATGAAGTATATACTAAATAGCAGCCCTGGAAATATATATGTTGTACGGAGTATGGAGTATATAAAAAAAGAATGTACCTGTACCTGATCACCCGGCTGTTGGGCCATAACCGGGCAAGTACCAGATACGTCACGGGTAGCCCTGGCTTACCTCAGCGTGGCAGCCGACCCCTCGAACAAACTTGTGTATGTCCAACCCCACGAGGAAATTTACTGTCGCTTTTGAACGTCATATTCAGTTAAGGTATGTACTCTCCATTGAATCTATGAGTATTTAAGAAAAAAATACCAGTATTTATTTTTTTCTCTATTTTTTTTCACACTCACTAACCGAACTTAGGTGTAAAACAGGCAAGCCTAAATCTTTGTTCGCCGACTACCGCCCCCCATTACTGACTGAGTCTTCAGGCGTCCGCAGGGCCTCCGATAACTTTTTCCCCTGATCAACTGCCGCCTCGCCAAGATGAGCGCCCCTCCGCCGAACGAAGCTGAGAAGAATATCGAGATCTGGAAGGTCAAGAAGCTGATCAAGCGTCTTGAAGCCGCTCGTGGAAATGGAACCTCCATGATTTCGCTCATTATCCGTGCGTTGTCACTACCCCCGCCACTTACTATCGCCCGCTAATATGTCAATCTAGCCCCCAAGGATCAGATTAGCAGAGCAGCCAAGATGTTGGCTGAAGAGTATGTACGTGAAACCAGATCCCATCAACCTGTCTGCCCCGAACGCCGGCTAATCGCACACTAGGGTACCGCCTCCAACATTAAGTCTCGAGTGAATCGACTCTCCGTGCTGTCGGCCATTACCTCTACCCAGCAGCGTCTGAAGCTCTACAATAAGGTCCCTCCCAATGGACTGGTCGTGTACTGTGGTGAAATTATCACCTCGGAAGGAAAGGAGCGCAAGATTAACATCGACTTCGAACCGTTCAAGCCCATCAACACCTCCCTCTACCTTTGTGACAACAAGTTCCACACTGAAGCATTGAGTGAGCTTCTTGAGGCCGATCAGAAGTTCGGTTTCATTGTCATGGACGGTAACGGTACTTTGTTCGGTACTCTCAGTGGTAACACTCGTGAGATCCTTCAGCGTCTCTCTGTTGATCTGCCCAAGAAGCACGTGAGTACCCCCAACTGATCCAGTTCGATGTTCGTCCATACTGATCTATACAGGGCCGTGGTGGTCAATCCGCTCTGCGTTTCTCGCGTCTCCGTGAGGAAAAGCGTCACAACTACGTCCGCAAGATCGCTGAGTTGGCTGTTCAGAACTATATCACCAACGACAAGCCCAACGTCGCTGGTCTGGTGTTGGCTGGTTCCGCCGATTTCAAGAACGATCTTAACCAGTCCGACCTGTTCGATGGTCGTCTGCAATCTAAGGTCATCAAGATTGTCGATGTTTCCTACGGTGGCGAGAACGGTTTCAATCAGGCTATTGAATTGGCTGGCGAGACCCTGAGCAACGTCAAGTTCGTCCAGGAGAAGAAGCTTATTGGTCAGTACTTCCAGGAGATCAGCCAAGATACCGGCAAGGTCTGCTACGGTATTGAAGACACCCTCAAGGCAATGGAGCTTGGTGCTGCTGAAATTTTGATCGTCCACGAAAATTTGGAAATCACTCGCTGGGTCATGAAGACTGCGGAAGGCAAAGAGGTTATCGTCCACACGAACAAGTCCCAGGAATCCAACAAGGATCTCTTCCAGGACAAGGAAACTGGATTGGATATGGAAGTTATCGAGTCAGGCTCTTTCCTCGAATGGCTTGCCGAGGCCTACAAGGACTTCGGTGCCAACCTGGAGTTCGTGTCTGACCGATCCGGCGAAGGAAACCAGTTCGTCAAGGGATTCGGTGGTATCGGTGCCATTCTCCGATACAAGGTCAACTTTGAACAGCTTGCCGATCACAGCGATGATGACGAGTTCTACGATGGTATGTTTCCTTCTCGTTTTCCATATTCATGTTGATACTAACTTCCCTGCAGATTGACGGTATTGCCCCCTCGCAGAGAGCGAGGATGAACGGCCAGAAGCTCCCGCGGCGAGTCTTTTGACGGCTCGCCCTGTGGATCATACAGGCGGCTCCCGCAATGGAACCAAGGCATCCGTAAAGGATAACCAAAAAAGGCCTGGTCCAAGCTCCGTGAAGCTGCTCAGAGGTGAGACATTCACATAAACTATCACTCGGCGTTAGCTCTAATGTTTGAGTACAGTGTCGTCCAAGCTCCAAGATAAGCACACTGAGGTCACCTCGGTGTCTGAGATGAAGATGAGGTTTAAATTGCAATTTGAAAGGTTGGGTGCAGTTATCTGCTACATTTGGTCATCCGCCGCTGCTTGCACTGCTTACTCTATGTAAGCCGGACAGTGTTGGATTGTTTTATTTCTCAGCCAGTTCTTGTCGTTTCATCTCCGAATGGCATTTTCTGGTACTTCGCTCGTTATTTGCTCGTTATTAAAAAAAATTCACCCGAAAGGGTTGATATAGAAGGTGCTATTTATTGTCTATTAAGTTTTTGTTTTATCTTGCGGTGTACACTTTGTCTATATTATCGACAGTGCGTACATTTTTAGTTCATTTATTCGTATAGTAAACCGAGATATCTTCAACACATATGACATGACGCTTTCACGGCGCTTTCAGGGCGCTTGCAAAATCATCAATGCATTGCTCTCAACCAAAAAGACCGAAGTGATTCCCCAATTAGAACCAGTCAATCAAGTCAAGCATTGCTTGCACTTAATTGATCTTTCCAGGTCCCCAAATCCCTACATGTCTCAGTGACTTGACGCAAATCATTGAGAGCCTTGTGGACTGCCTCCTTGTTCTCGTCCGAGGGTGTCCTTCCACACTCAACGAAAAAGATATACTGCCACGGCTTCTTCAGACTCGGCCTTGTATTAATGCTCGTAAGATTCAAGCCATGGGCTTTGAAGATCAACAGCGCATTTGCCAATGCACCGGGGGAGGAATGATCAATCGTGAAAGTAATCAAGGTTTTATGCGTGGTTTCAAGGGCAGGCTCGCCTTCCAACGTAGGCGGCTGCTCGAATTTGAGTTGAGCAGTTCGCTCATCGAGCACATTTCTGAAGATCAGGAAACGAGTAGTGTTGTCCGCTCGATCTTCGATGTTTTCCACGAGTATGTCCGTCCCGTGTTGTTCTGCCGCGAAGCGATTGGCAATGGCAGCGCCTCGTTCCGTTGTCTCCTTGGAGACGATCTCCGCCGCCTTGGATGTGGATGCGACATCCTGTCTCTCGATACCCTTGAAGTATTTGGTCAAGAAAGCTTCGCATTGGCCCCATGCTTGCGGGTGTGTGTATAGCTTGGTTATCGAGCCGTCGTAGTCGGCCCAACCACCGGGATATGTGCCCTTGCGCACCATTAGACAATGGTGCACTGTCAGGTAATATTCCCCGCACACTTTCACTTCTTTATATAAACCATCCCGGTCTGCCAAAAGGTCCAATGTTTGCATCACAGAGCCATTGGTCGAGTTCTCGGACGGAATCACGGCGTAGTCAACTTCTTTGTTTTGGAGCGCGGCAAAGGCATCTTGGAATGAGACATGAGGTTGTAGATCGGCGGATAGTTTGCAAAAGGACTCTGCAGCAGCCTAGAACAGGGATCAATAATTAAACTAAGTTGCTTTTGCAAGGATGTGGGGTAAAGTTCGTACCTGATGCGAAAAGGACCCCAGCGGCCCTAGGAAGGCGACTCTCAAGGGACTCATTATGAAGTATGGAGTGGTATTTTCCCGTGTCAATTGCGCCGAACCTATTTGAATCAAATCAAAACTTCGGACTTGTCATTTCATCGACAGGCGACATCGGGTCTCCGAGCGGTGTGGGGTGAATTCCGATGTTATGGCAGTTCCGACATAGGCAATGAACGACAGACAAACAAATCAAACAAGGGATTTGTCTATTGCTTCAAGTGAAGCTTGCGATTCGATAATCGTCCGATTCGGTCAGTGTCTTTGCTCATGAAAACAAATTCACTCCGACCCCTGATCTCTTTGCGAGGCGGGCGTCATGCATTTCGGACTTACTCCTCGCTCTCCGAGCGCTTGCATCATGAACTGACCACAAGGAAGCTGCCGTTGACTTACGACTATCTACACCCACAACCCTCGCATCTTCTGAACCTCACACTCCGTGATATTCTTCCGAAATCCCAAAACTCCTCGGATTATGCGACTCTGCCGTCATTACAGAATCCGTCCCCGCTCCCGGCTGGTCACCACTTAATCTACTTCCCGCCGCAGGTGACCTTGTCGCAACTACTCCCGGACTGCACAGATACGCTACACACACCGGGCGAACCGTTTAATCGGCGCCTATGGGCAGGTGGAAATCTAAGATTCCCCGTGCGCAGTCCGCCTCTGGATGGCAGTCGCGCAGTGTGCATAGAATCCATCCGCAACGTGACAGTGAAGGGCCGCGAGGGGGACGAGAAAGTTATTGTCACCATCGAGCGTCGCATTGGCAATGTTCCCGAACAAGAAACGGCTGAACAGACCTGGGACCGGATATGGAAAGAGAACGAAGACAACGCGGGAGAATCATCGGTCATTGAGAACCGGGACCTGATTTTCATGCGCCTAAAAACCAGCTCCCAAATCGAGGCCGATAAAGCGCAATTTGGAAAGCCTGGTAGGATTGTGAAACGTGAGCATATATTTTCAACCATGGAATATGATGTCAAATGTGCTAATGATTCTGGCGCAATGAAGCTCCCTCCAATGCGACGTTCCGCCATACCCTCATACCTACTAAAGCGCTACTCTTCCGGTTCTCGGCGCTGACTTTCAATGCCCATTCCATTCACCTTGACAAGGGCTATACTCAGAACCAGGAGGGATACCCGAATCTTTTAGTGCACGGCCCGTTGACGCTCACGCTACTACTGAGTGTGCTTCAGCAACAGCTGAGTATATTGAATCTCCGCATCAGTGACATTGAATATAAGAATCTAGTGCCTCTTTTTGTTGAGCAGGAGCTGGTGATCTGTGGCAAGCCTAAGAATGGCACTGGGGCTTGGGATGTGTGGATTGAAGGTCCAGATGGAGGGTTAGCTGTTCGGGGTACTGTGCGGACGAGCTCGGAATAATATGTGAATGATGGGGACTGTGGTGCATTAATACCAGATCCTTATAGGGTGTAGGTAAAAAGGTAAAATAACCAAGTGCTTAGGCAGATATTTACAGATGTATTTTATATAGATCAAAACAAAGGTGGCTATATCCATGGAGACGATAAATGGTGTTGAATAAAGGTTGATCAAGTCTGGCTTTGGGTGTAAATAGGAAGATATCCCCCATCCAAGAATTATCACATTCAACTCAAACCATCGAACCCTTCTACAACACATTCAAAAACGCTATCAACTTCATCATGCAGCTGCCTTCTCTTATTATCAAGCCCTAAATCTAATACCCGTGGCCCTTACCCTTGGTATCAACTAGCGCGGCAACTTGTTTTGCCATGGGATTGGCGAGCCTGTAGTTTCCATACTAGAGAATCTGCCGTAAAGCCAAGTTCTGTAATAGTATCGCCCTAGAACAATTGGGGAGGTGATCTACGTTCTGGAGCCGATCGAATCCGCTAGCTAGTAAGTCGCATGGGGATCGGCCTACAGCTCTAACGTCCGCTCACGACCTGCTAAATAATCCCTACTTCCGGCCATCACTAAAGTAAATTTGGTGTAGTATAAATCTATTTAGGAATTCTGCTGCCTAGTTGCCACTTCGAAGTATCCGATATTGTAACCATTCCGCACTTTCTTTCTTCGAACATATCCCAGCAACGCAGCATAGTGACACCCAAAGACCCAAAAATCATTCCTTCAAGAGCCCTCACGCTCCGTCATCATGAACACCAGCATTCAAGAAATGACGTGCCAACCCGTCAAGGTCGGTAGCTTCGGCTCCGCTGCTGACGATGCTTGGTTCGACCAGCACACTGCACCTATTGACGGCGAGGAAGAGACTGGGGTGCATCCCTATCAAGCTGCGGCTCTCAAAGCGTACCTAAAAGGCGACTCCAAGCCATCCGAGGTAGCTGCCGATATGACCAAGCCTCATGACTCCGAGAAGAAGACCGACCTGCGAGACCGCGTACTGGGCATAATGGAAGACGCGCTTTTGGAGCTGCACGAAAGGCACACGCCCGCCCTCGTCGTCCTGCTAAAGGAAATTAACCAGCTGCCAGATGAAGAGGACGGTGAACCCGTTTGGAAAGGTCTTAGGAGTTTCGGCCACTCTTGGTCAGATGGATGGAAGCAGAGCCACTGGCGCAAAATGTTGTCGACGCGGGATCTAGCCATAAGAACGAAGATGCGCGACGCTCACGTGCACCAGGCTTTTGTAGAGGCATCTTGTGCAATGGCTGCTCCGGGACCGAATGCTGAAGATGGTCTCTTGCCACTTAGCTGGGGCTATGAGTGTGTCTCCGAGGCGCTCGAATGCCAGGATGCAGTGTGGGACTTTGAGGTACCTGCTGCGGCGGTGTGGATCAAGATAGCTGGGGAAAGGCTCAGAGAGGGCGCAAAGAAAGGTGAGAAGTCCTGGGCGTTGGAGAGAGAGGGGAGGCTTTGGACGGCGGGACCGATGAGCATCGATCGGTGGAATTTCTGGTTAAAAGGATATTGAGAAGGTTGGCAAGGTCATCTCGACAACGGCGAGTGAAGGCGCGCGGAATGCTCGAGCCCAGGGTAAGGAATAGTTGATGGCCTAGCCATAGACTTTGGGTTAAACTAGCAGAGCCTTGATTGTAAGATTGCTTCTAGACAGCCTTGGTTGGGAAATTGCAAATGTGCTAGACTTCGCCCATGAAATAATCGCTGATGAAGTTGTCTTTTGACGAGCTAATGTTCCCATTCAACAAACACAACACATACGATGGAGGAAAGGGGAGAGAAAGCATTGGAAATTAGGGAAATCCACCCCTAACCCCAAGGACTTCTCCAGTGACATAAGTCGACTGATCACCCAGCAAAAAAATCACCCCGTTGGCAATCTCCTTGGTATCTGCTAGTTTTCGCATGGGGATAAGAGGGAGATAATGCTCGTCAATGATCTCCTGTGTTGCATAATTCCTGAGAAGCGGCGTGTCCGTAATTCCCGGAGCAAGACAGTTGATCCGCACTCCTTTCTGTGCGAAATCCTTGGACCACGTTCGAGTCAGACCTAGCACAGCGTGCTTGCTGGCAGTATAGGCAGCCACACCGGCAAACCCATGGGTTGAGACAATTGATCCCACATTCACCATACTGGCCGTCACTTTGGACACCCCAGCGTTGCTGAGCGGCTCAATAGGTAGGGTAATATCGGAGGTGGTAGCAGCAGCTTCTTCCTGAGTTTTCAAGAGATAGCGTAGATATTCGGTTCCGACATTCCACACCCCGTTGACGTTGACTGCCATGATTGCATCAAACGCCTCATCGGTATTGATGATCGATGCTGTTCGAGGCGAGATCCCCGCACAATTTACCAACCCGTGAATGATGGGAGACTTGTTAAGGATTGACTTGAAGGTCTCCCGTACCGTATTCCGAGAGGCCACGTCCGTCTTAGGATAGAAATGTAATCGGCTTGTTTGGTCAGGAGAGGGAGGTGCCTCTGTATCTGAGAGTTCATCTGCTATGTCCATAACATGCACACTAGCAGATAGGTCGAGGAGTTTCTTGACAATTCCAAACCCGATTCCAGAGGCTCCGCCGGTAACGATGAATGACCGGCCACGGAAAGCAGTAGTCGACAGCATTGTTTTGTGCTTGTTTGGTATTTCAAAGTGGAAAGAGTGGGAGCTAGGAAATTCAACTCAATCAGCAGATCGAGACTTGTTTGGGGGTAAATAGATAGATAGTTTATTGAATCCCAGGGTGAAATTTAGCTGTGTTGGAGTTATTACGCAAACTTATATATAGTCGTTCTTTTTCTCTATCTGTCATCATGTTCCTCGATATTTTCGTGAATAAATAGATATTGATGTGATGTAACATCGTGAGTATCTATAGATGTGATCTATATTCTAAGAATCGTCTATAGCCAATTAGATCTATATATTTTTCGGTTCTTAAGTACCGGCTCACCATAGGTCAAACATGCAATTCCACCAGACTTAAGGTATGGGCTTAATATTACATTTATAACGTGTGCCTTGCTTATTGCATACTAGTACCTAGTATGAAGCCGAAAAAAAGCAAAGTTACGCTAAATCAGGACACTCCCGTGTTGATCATCTTCACTTGACGATCACGCTCAGTCAACCCATCATGCCAACGCCATATAGGGGCTAGGGTGGTGGCGGGCCGATATGGAGCCTCGATTGAGATCGCCAAGGAATCTCCTTTCTTTTTTTTTTAATAAAAAATAGAGACAAAGTAGTCAAGAGGAGGGCCATTATTGCGATATGTGTCACATTTAGTACCAAAAAGAATTCACCCAAAGGAATCCCCGAAACGCTGGTTTCTCCTACTGAGGTTCCATGTAATCTATAACCGCGTTCAAATTGAACATATCAACTTATACTAATAACATATTCAGGCTCACTGAGTAGATATGTCAGCACAGGCTCAGATCAGTGATCATGTTCAATTCAGTCACGTGCAGAATGACTGATCCTCAGTGAGTGCTCAGTGAGTACTCATTGGATGCCCAGTGTTCAATCAGTGAAATTGATGTACTCAGCCTTGGGTTCCAGCTCGGGTAGACTTCCAAAGAAGGTTGTAACTGCAAGATTACATAAGGTGAGGTAACTAGGTGGACCTACCTAGGTACCTAACCTAGACCTAAAATAATTTTATTATATAATCATGCAGTTACAACTTCGGAAGTCTACCCGATATGAGTGCCCACTCAGCCCGCCGTAGGCTATACCCAGAAAGGATTAGCCCTAATTAGTAGTTTATACGGAGTACTGTGAGAATGCATCTCTTGGATGTTCTTGAGATTGATATATAGTATTCAAAATTCTTATCAATAGCTATCGAAGGTAATGAAATAAATAAAAACGTGGTTGTTGAGATATAAAGTTGTAATTTATCGCATTTACTATGTGTTTTGGGGTGTCCAGCTTGGTAGTGAAATGTGTTATATAACATAAATTACAAAATATGTAGGATTAATACATGTAAATCCCTCGGTATACCGGCGTCTTTACGCCAAAATCACATGCCCACACAAAGCCCCATGTCAATTCTAGAATTGAGCAATCCTCCTTACTCGATTGCGGTCGTGTCTACCCCGATAGTGATGTATCCCACCATACCCTTGGTCACATCCTTGCCGTCAATAGGAACGATAGAGATGACCGGGTTGTAACCATTTACAGTGTCCTCGCTAAAGACGGTGTCGGCAGCATTGGTGGTGCGGTTAATCTCTGTGTGTGAGGCATAGGGCTCCAAAGCCATGATCTTCGCCTCAAGCTCCTCTTCAAAGTATACCTGACCGGTGCTGACTGTGTTACCGTAGGCGATGGTGCCGTTTCCACGGATAGTCCAGTCGGTGTGAACTTGCACATGGATGTGGATGGCTCTTTCAATGTAAAATCCTGTGCAAAAGCGTCAGGTATCTGTGACAGGGTGAGCTTGTGTGATATAGCGGTAAAGCTTACCTGGGAAAATGGTCTTCA
Source organism: Penicillium expansum (assembly GCF_000769745.1). Classification (NCBI taxonomy): domain Eukaryota; kingdom Fungi; phylum Ascomycota; class Eurotiomycetes; order Eurotiales; family Aspergillaceae; genus Penicillium; species Penicillium expansum. Next base: position 54,538 of record NW_015971357.1, read on the forward strand.
TTTCCATCATGCCGTTGGCGTCAGTCGGCCACATTCCACGCAAGAAGGTGGTGTTGTCAGTGTGGATGTCCGTGGTGCCAATTTCGAAATCAGTGATGTTGAGTTGTTCCAGGAGCGTCGGGAAAGCGGTATTAGGAGACAGTCCCGTGAAGCTGGAGTAGCTTCCGGTGCCATTGCAGTGCCAAAAGTCGACCAGAACACCCTCCAAAGGCTCACAGGTAGCCATGTCCAGCACACCAACATCCAGCCACAGGGGGACGCCGGGCTGATCCTCGGTCATATCCTGACGGAGGGTTTGGGAGCGCGGCCAGACATACGGTCCCTCGGTGACTTCAGGGGTCAACACGCAGGTATCATTCTGGATGACGTCGTAATAAGGTGCTTCGGTTTGAATGTGCACGGTGGTGTTACCGCGGGAACGTTTACCGAAGGTGTTCCGCTTCCAGCGTTTCTCATTGAAACGTGCAACGTGGCTAGCACAGCGTTTGGAAAGCCCATCTCGGCGAGCCACTTCCTTTTTAGAAATGTGAGCGTGAGGCCCGGGGTGGGCGAGGGCCACAGTCGCGAGACTGGCGACGGCCAAAAGCTTGGAAAAATGCATGATCGGAGGACAGCCAATGCCTGAGATGGAAGATGGATCGACTGTTGATCTCCCACATAGCTTGTAGATAAGTTTATATAAACTGGAGTTTCTAGCCGCGCAATAGCCATGCGTAACCCACGGGACGATCACCCTTGGCATCAATTGGCACCTTTTCAAATCAACACAAGGTTATTTGACAAGCCAAGCTTATGTACGTACCACTGTGGACCCATGGACAGGCTTATTCAACATCCGCCCGTTCCTCCACTAGTTTTATATGGTATTTAGGATATATTTGAAAGTGAAGCGTCGTAACACACTATACAAAACCCATGAGGACCACTCACCGGATCTTAACAACCTCCGATAAATACATATGTCAAATAGATAGCCTTAGTAACCGTGCGAAGCGCTCAACCACCCATACCCGGTGCTAACCCCACCAAATGTACTTTGTCGCAGAACCCTCCTTACTTTCACAGATGGGGAAGGCGCATGGCTGCTCGAAGGAAGTGGTTGTTGGGCTTTCTTGGGCTAGGCAGATGATATAGTCGGATGCAGAGACATGGTCTTCTAAGGGGCTTGGAGTAAGTTATTGGATTATCGGGGAGGGCCATTTTCGGTCTTCTAGGACGCTGTAGATTGTTAGTACGGGTCAGTCATGGCGGGCCTCTCTCTCTCTGTAATGAGAGCAGGAGTATTTGGATTGAGAGCCTGCGCTTGATCACTTCTGGCTTGTAGCCTGAGGAAGCGTGGCTCCTCTTTCGAGCTTGATATGCTAACAGATTACACTGTCGTTTGCCACTTGAATAGGAATAGATCATTAGCACGAACGGTCTCGTTGACGGCGCTAGTCTTTTTTTTATAGGATAATGGGGGCTTTTCAGAGAGATAGAGTGCACGTGATGGAACTAACATGTTGCATTTTATTGATGTAGCTTACTGAGTTCGTCCAGTATGCTGAATTTGATTCAATTTACATCTTTCAAGCATCATGTGTTCTACCAACAGGCACTCTATTTAGGCAATCTTCCCCTTGTTGTTCCCTCTGCTCCAATATCATGCTCCAATATCAATCCTCGAACTCACTGCAATACTACTGAGACTGGGAGCAACCTCTAGCCTATACTGCTTAAAAAGATTTGTATTGGTATATTTTGATGATGGCAATCCTCCCCTCCGTCGCTTAAACATTGATTCCAGCAACTATACACTACATGTATCCTCGCGGTGGACAAAAAAAGCAGTATTAGTTATGAATCTGCCACGCCGTGTGGGGCGTTGTACAATAATTGCTTCCGCTTGTTTTGTCCCAACGAGGTAGCTTAATCAACTTCTTAGTACAGCAGTAATACTCTATGAATAACCCACAATTCCAATGGTTCAAGTAGACTAGCTTCCAGGTGCACCAACACAATAGTATTCGTTGGCCCAGAAATCAGAATTACAGTTCGCACCTCCTGCGCCGAGGACTGGGTTCCAGGAGTAGAGCTCGGTGGCTGTGATACCGTTCTTCGTGGCGAAGCCGGGGCAAGAATCTCCCGAGGCAGCTTCAGCAAATTTCGTACATTGCGGGTCTATACCTGACTGGATTGGCGAAGGCGTGGCTACAGCCGTGCTTGTAGGAGCAGTTGTTGTAGTAGCGGAACCATCAGGTGCGCCGACGCAATAGTACTCGTTGGCCCAGAAATCTGAGCCGCAATTCGAGCCTCCGCTACCAAGGACTGGGTTCCAGCTATAAAGCTGGGCGGGAGTGATATTATTCGCTGAGGCGAAAGCGATGCAGGAATCTCCGGAGACGGCCTCGGAATATTTCGTGCATTGCGGGTCGATTCCGGATTGGACTGGTGACGGAGTAGGTACACCCGTGGAACTGGTTGTGGTAGTGGTGGCTGTACTTGTTGCAGAACCTACAAGTCCAACGCAGTACCAGTACCCAGCGAAGAACTGCGTGAGACAGTTCTCGCCATTTGACCCAAGAACAGGATTCCACGTCTCCAACTGCTGTGATGTGATGCCGAAGTCCTGGCTGAAAGAGTCGCAGCCATCGCCCGACTGAGCCTGGGCATACCGATCACACGTTGATGGTATGCCAGACTGGGTTGGGCTGGGAGGAGTGCCACCGGGCGCTACGAGAGTGGAGTTTCTGGAGGAGCCACCAACCCCACTACTTCCAGTGGATGTCCCACTTCCGTCACCTCCACCACGCGAGTCCCCGCTACTAGTCGTTATATTCGTTGGGGGCGAGATGTAAGTACCGCCTGGTGCGCTCGTGCAAACATATTGCTCGGTCGTATTATCACAAATACCAATGAGATTCGGATTCCACGAGAGGAACTGTGTGGTGGTGATGGTGTTGTTACCAATAGCCGGAAGAGTTGCGACGAATTGATCACTGCGTTCGGTGTGAGTGAGTGTCATAATTCGCTACTGCAAATTGATGCGGATTCTATGGGTTTGAGCAGACTTACCAGGTCGTGTTTGCGTTCAGCTGGGTAACAGAGCAAGAGAATGGAAGACACACAACAGGGATCTCGGTATAATCAAAATCAGGCATGCAGTCTGGATTTTGATACATCTGCCATATATCACCCGTTGATGCATTCAAGAACGGGGCCATGACATCACAAGTTGTTTGGGTGGTATAATCAATTTCCGGAGGATTCAGATCAGCCAAATTAATGCTCCGGGCTTGACAAGTCACATTGGTCGTTCCATTGCCTCCGAGAGGCTGAAGGTCGCTGAAACCGTACGTTGTGTTGTCGACCCAGTTGTCCGATTCTCCTGGAGCATATTGATAATAAGGAAGGTTTCGAACGAGGAGATCGGGTACTTTTGAAGTGGCGTTGCAGATGTCAAGAATGTCAAACCATTGATCAACCAGGTAATCTGAATGATCCACATCCGGCAGGAAAGGAGATGCAATCCGCAGGTAGAACATGCTCAAAAAGCACTGCGAGCACAACAAGTCGTCTGGGTAGAGGTTTGCAAGCCGTTCGTTCTCAGGCGGGACGTCCGTAGGATCAACACATTGAGAGGAGTTGGAGTTGGCAGGGTCAGTGCAGTCAGGGCGGATAATATCCGATCCAACCCAGTCGTAGGACTGGACAAGACAATACTGAGATATGCTAGATATTTGGCGAGAGACCAGATTTTCACTGGTGGCAGATGCAGTCGTACTGTTGTCAAGGAATGTTGAATTCGTGATGGTGCCGTTGATCCCAACGTCCAGAGTCAGATCGGTATTTGCAGTGACGCAAACGATGTTCAAGCCGTCCACAAAGCGCCCGGGTACGGTCTGGGCAGGATAGATCTATAATTCGTGTAAGTAATCGAAGATCTACAAGAGTTTTTCACATACCCTTCCATACGCGTTCAACTGGTCGTTGGCACATGCATCTGCGCAACTATTCCACCACGAAGCTGCTGAGCTCTGGCAAGCACCAGTGCAAAGTGCTGTAGCATTGTCATCGCTCCAGAAGAACCCATCAGCGTTTCCAGCCATGGAAAAGAGGTCTTGATCGCAACTGAGAGTAGCATTGAGAGCCGTTAAGCAGCCAGAGCTAATGTTGAATGCCGTACTCAAGAGATCTGAGGGGACACCTGGGTAAAGGTTGAATTGGGCCATGGTGCATGCCGAAAAAGACAGCACGGCAAAGAATGGGTTAAAAATCGGCATTTCTATGCTCCAAACAAATAAATGTTGCAAGTTTCTTCAAGACGTGAAGGGTCGAAGAAGACCCTTTTCGACGGGAGAGCAGGCCGAACCAAAAACCAAGAACCAAGAAGATGTCTCACCAGACGGAGATTATCGCTTCAACGCTCAGAAGCCCTTTTTAGCTTCGCGAGCATATAAATACGGTATCAATAGTGCAAACAGGAATTCTGAGTGGTAAATATCCCTGTATAAAAATTGTGTCTAAAATACTTAACTGAGTGAGCGTTAAAAGGGATAGATACCACGAAAAGAAATTAATGCACCTTTGGAAGGATGTCATGGTCACCTTTCCGTAGCATCATGCAAAGAGACCGATACATCATACCGGTATTAGATGAATTGCTGCAGTGAGGCGGAACGAAAAGAAATCCAAGGAACGAGAGAAAGGAGCCGAAGTAACGTAGTTCCCGAGTGGATCACCTTAGAAATACATATTTATGTGATAAATACGATAAATTACAACTTTTTATTTCAATAACTACATGGATTGGGGATAATATTGAAGATGTTAAGCATACATAATCTAGATAGTAATTACGGCCTACTAACTTTTATGGTAAGCTATCAAAATAGTCCTGGGGGAAAAAAAAGCAAGATTGAAGTATATCTATTTCTTAAGTATAGAAGAATTTATATACTGAAATTAGAAGTAAATTGGTATATTATGGTTGAATGCTAGTATAATAAAAACATCGCATCTACTATGTGTTTTGGGGTGATCCGCTCGAGCCGGAATTACGTTACATCCCGGCGCTTATATAAAATATCAAATGCCTGTTAGCACGGAGAGAGTAACCTCTGTTGGCTTAGGTCGTGTGATATTAATGAAGTTGGCTTGCATTGTTGAAATTAAGGAACCCAGCTTATATGGAAAATCACTGTAGATCCTCAGCTGAGCAATATTACTGCGCAGCCTTTTGAGGTATTTCAGATAATAGAAGGAATGAGCAATTTTGCCTTCGTCTTGACTACTGTTGGAGGACAGGCTACTACTATGGATGAGAGAAAGCAGAGGAAGAATTATAATCTATTCATAACTAGCAAACTAGGGTTTTTATACCCCAGTAAAACCATCCGAAAAGAGGCTCCGCCTGCAAGCAAGCATTTACGGGATGCTCCATAGAGGGTCTCAACAACTACTGTTTCATCTGTCCTGTTACCTCTATTATGGCCAGGATGTTCAGCCCATCACAGAAAAGCACTTTTAGAAGAGTCGCTGATTGGTGGACAGGTAAGTAATTTCTGGCCACCGCGGCCACGTTCCACCCTAGTGCCCGCGTAAAAGTAACATGCACGACATGACTCGTAACCGACCGCCAGAATGTGACGATAGACGGACTATCTCCTCCTCAACACGGGCCAGCTGACCCTCTCGGGTGATCTCTCACATACTAGCGCCTGAATGGAGTCGGGCAGTGCCAATCCGCAACGAGAGCGATGAGTTTAGGGGAGGTAACAGTGTGCAGGTCTCGTACATTTCGTACCTCACCATTTGAAACGGATCCGAAAGCGGCCCGCGACCCGCAGATCGGAAATTGGCACCAGCGTGCCAACCGTCTATCTTTAGGGATGTAAAGCTTGTCAATCTTACTATGCATAGCGTGAAGGATGATAGAACTGGATCTAGGCATTCCGTCTTACCGACGTGCTAGCATCATGAAAAGTGTTTTCTTTCAAACTCTGCCCTTCGGCCCCTTCCTATCTCTTATTTTATTCATCGAAACAGCTTCCACTCTTTTCCGTCTTTCAGTCGTCTGTAACCATGGGGTCTTTCAAAAGTCTTTTGCTTCTCTTCATCCTCACCCCTATATTTGCTGCATCAACTGCCCCGCCACACGCATTTGACCTTCAGACACGAGATCTACCGACAGGGACTTGTAATGCGAATACTCCTTGTGTGAATGGCGCATGTTGCGGAAGTGACAATCTTTGTGGATACTCGCCCAAGTCATGTGCAACCGGCTGTCAATCAAATTGTAAGTGAAATGACTTATATTCATTGAAACGCTGTATGAGGCGTCGTACCGGAACGTGGCTCTCGAACTTTCTGATTCGTTAAGTATCTGCCTTGTCGGGAGATATGATTGAAGAACTCTAGCGCAAAGCACGTGGTTTGATTAGCTTTACACGTACAATTTGATTTATACTTTTTCTCGAAAATTAGGTTGCGAGTCTCCTGGCAACTCATCTTCAAGTTTACTGCATAAACTTTTATTGGGATATGAATTGACTGACTGATTCAACAGGCAACGCAAAGGCGGAGTGTGGACCGTATGCGGTAGCAGGCAGTCAGGGATGCCCGCTGAACGTCTGTTGTTCGGAGTTTGGCTTCTGTGGGTCTACACCTGAGTTTTGCGTTTGGAACAACACTGCCGATCCAAACTACAGCGAATGCAGTACCAAGTATGGCGGATGCGGCTCTGTTCCACGTCCATCATGCGGAGGGGCATCTGGGGTTTCCAAACGGAACGTTGGCTACTATGAGTCCTGGGCAAATACCCGTTCTTGCCAAAGCGTTTCTCCTGAAGACCTTAATCTTGATGGCTTCACATCCATCAACTTTGCATTTGCATCCTTCGATGCCATCAGCTTCTCAATCACGCCCATGGATTCAAATGCAGGCTCTCTGTATAGTCGATTTACTGCCTTGAAGAGTAAGAAGCCTGGGCTGCAGGCCTTTATCTCCATTGGCGGATGGTCCTTTACAGATCCTGGACCAACGCAAAAAGCCTACACGAACATGGTGAGTAGCGAAGGGAACCGAGCGATGTTTATCAACAATATTATCAACTTCATGGAAACTTACGGTTTCGATGGTGCGGATCTGGACTGGGAGTATCCAGGAGCCGATGACCGTGGGGGTATTCCCGCAGATACTGCGAACTATGTCGCCCTGTGCAAAGAGATGAGCGCCGCATTTGGATCCAAATTTGAGCTCACCGTCACAATTCCCACGTCATATTGGTATCTCCAGCACTTTGACCTCGCCAAGATGCAGGACTCAATAAGCTGGTTCAATCTTATGGCATACGATCTGCACGGAGTCTGGTAAGTGGAAGTTACCTATCTATATATAGAGGGCTAACCGATAAATGCTATAGGGATGCGCAGAGCCGATATGTAGGCCCCTACATTGCTCCTCATACCAATATTACCGAGATTGACTTGGCCTTGGATTTGCTTTGGCGCGCTGGTGTCGATTCAAATAAAGTCGTCATGGGCCAAGGCTGGTATGGTCGAAGCTTCACACTAGCGGACCCGAGCTGCAATACCCCTAATGGCATCTGCAAGTTCCCAAGTACTAACGGAGGCGGCAACCCTGGACCATGCTCGAAGGCGAGTGGAATCCTCGATTACCAAGAAATCACCGATATCATTACGAAGAACAGTCTGACCCCCGTTCATGATAAGACTGCCGGTGTCAAATGGATCACTTGGGACACCAATCAATGGGTTTCCTATGATGATGCAGATACTTTTGCGCAGAAGCGCGATTTCGCGAGTAGCCGGTGCCTGGGTGGCATGATGGTTTGGGCTATGGATCAAGTCGACCAGACGGCGAGCAAGGGCTTTGGTGGCGCTTCAGGCGCAGCTGGTATCACTGTGACCCCTGACCAGCAAGCAAACGCGAACCAGGCCACTGCTGATCAAGCGGCTACCGGGTCCTGTTACACCGAGGATTGCGGTGTTCCCTGTAAGGCCGGCACGAATGAAGTTGCTCAGTACAATGGCCAGCCTGGCCAACTGAGTACCAACGACCGCTGTCAAAAGAAGAAATATCGAAGTCTCTGTTGTGACGACAAAACGCAGGTGGGGACATGCACTTGGCGCGGGTACAGAGGGGCAGGTCTAAGCTGCACTACTGGGTGTGCTTCTGGAGAGACAGAGCTCACAACGAACACCAACCAGCATACCAAAAAAGGCGATAAAAACTGTCACGGAGGCGCCCAGAGTTTTTGCTGCGCAAACTTCAAGCCCCCTACTAGTTCGCTGAAACATGACCTCGAAGATGCTGCAAAAGCTGCTGCGGAGGCTGCCGCTCAGCAGGCTGCGCTTGATATCGCAGCCAAAGCCTTCTGCCGCGTTGCTGTTCCTGCTCTTTTGGCGCCTTTGGAGGCTCTTGAGGACCTTATCCCAATTATTGGTGAGATTGCTGATCTTGTTGAAATTGCCGCAACACCAGCGATCATACAAGGTTGCGTCAAGGGTATCGAGAAGGAGGGTTCTGCTGAGTTCAAAGTGTTTGGCAAAAAGCACACAGTGTCGTAAGTGATGAATAACCATTTAGATGATTATCTCAGGTTACCTCTGTCTTGGAATAGTTGCTGATTGAGATGGGCCGGTAGATTGAATGAGCCCGCTGGAAAACCAACAGATGTTCCTGACAGACCTAGCGCTTCAAATCATCCACCAGCGAAGACAGGTATTTTGACCAGCTGTCCATATGAGAAAGCAAATACTAATCAAGTACTCAGGCGACAAGGGCGAGCCTACGTGCAAACCCAAAGCAAAACGAGGTAGCGAAATCCGGGCTGCACCTAAACCCGTACCGACGGAGAGCATTTATGACGCCGACGACACCACGTTCAAGATCCTGATGAAAGCTAGCAAGATACCTAGTAGTGCGTGGACAGTGAGCAGGAGCGGGGAGGGACACGCCATGCGACTAAGCGTAGGTCCCTAACTCGATAATCCCATGTAATACTCGCATGAGAAAGGCTAACACAGTCTGTCTAGGTGCGGCCCGAGTTCTTCTCAGTTCCTCATGCCATTTACATTGCCGGCTATGTCGTAATTAGTTACCATGATCAAGAAATAAAGGATCAATGCGGTAAGTCTAATATTGTTTCTCTGAACATTATGTATAGAGAACGCATCAGCACTGGCCATGGAAGGGTGCGTTTTGTTACAAATCACCCGTGGACCTACTTTCAGGACTTCATCACTTGACATTTCCAACCCTTCTCCTTATAAAGACTGACATGCGTCCCTTGCCAGGAGAGGTCGTACGCGTCCAGCGCCAGTGGAACCGCGAGTACAATGCCGGGGAATACGAATTAGTCTTCAACACAAACCCAGACCAGAACCCGACAAGGGCATGCACCCTTGGTGGTCACGCTGGGAGACTCGATTGGGCGACTACCCTCCAAAAAAAATACCCACACTACAAGTATCTCGGTCGCATCAAACCGGGCCTGACCAACAGCGATATTATAACAGAGTCAAACATTGTGCTCGCAAATATGGGGAAATACAGTCAGATTAGGAATAATTGCTTTACTTTTGTCAAGAAGATATACGCGGATGAGGCCGCATAGATAAGAGGATGTTGTTGCCTGTTGATGAGGCGATGGAGGGCTGGCAAGAATTTGCTGCTTCTGGAATACTGTATATAAAGTCGAAATCAAACTTTGGACAGTTTATACCACAGTTAGTTTGCTTTGATGTACATTGCATATTAGGCCGTAAGCTGTGATAGATGAAATAACAACGTATTTGTTAAATATCCAAAGTTATACATAGAAAAGTCCATTTCACAAATTAAGCCTTTCTCCGCCTTTTTCTACCGTCTATCTATACAACTTATATACAAAACAAAGGCATTTAAAAAGACAACCAAAAAGACAACCAAAAAGATTAACTAAAAAGATTAACTAAAAAGATGTCACAAGGCTGCAAACGCTGCCGACTATTCTTGTAACATATATTTGGAGTATCTGACATAGTAGATTTTGGCACGATATACTCCGTACACGTTTTAAGAAACTAGTTGCTTTCTGTTCGGGTTCCACTCCCTGCACTTTATGCCTAAGGCAACTACGCTAAAAGCGGATTGTCCACTAAGCGTTAGAGGGATATGTCGAACTGGGATATGGCTCCCCCTAGGCCTTAAACAGGATCCTGGGTTTTTGTATGGTCTAGTGGAAAAAATGGCTGTATTTTTTCCTACAGGATACCATAAGTCGCATGAAATTCACGTGATACGCTTACCGAACCTCATCCTGACACGGGGCAGTGATCCATCATCAACAACAAACATCGACAACGAAAACAACTTGCAACCTGAGACATTCCCGGTATCTGACGCTATAAGCAAAGAAAATAGGTCTCAACAGCAGAAAATGACCAGGCGCAACCGCCTTCTCACGTTGCTGTTCGGCCACAGCAAGGCATCCGCTGAGGGAGCGACGCGACGATATCTCGAAGACATCAATTCTGCTTCTTGCCTAAACCATCTGGATAAAGCACTTAATCAACTGTTGGATGGTATCAAAGATGTCGAGAAGATCTTCTCAAACTATGCAACGACCAACACCAGTGGCAAACGCGTGTGGAACAGAGACAGCTTTGCTGGATACATTAACGTCAGGCTACCTGAAAACCCAGCAGTGACTACTTGCGTACCACTACTCTGGTGCATTTTCTCTATCGGGGCCTACTTTCCTTTCTCGGCACCGTCAAATGAACCAGAAATTGATGTCAAAGCGTTCAGGAGAGCATTTGCATTCATTGTCTCACGCGGTTATGAGCTTTTAGGAGCCAATTCAAATGGCCAGCCTTTTTACACAATCACAGAAAAGTTCTACACAGACAAGGTACCACGACTCACACGTATCATCTTCAGGAGCTTGAGCACTCCTTGGCCGCAATCAGGGACCCAGTCTCAGGATCTGGAGGAATCGCTCCAGCTTCAAGATATCAAAGATACTATTGCTTTTACGCAACCCATCATAAATGAGAATATGCACCATGGACGAGCTACAGTAGCCGATGGGGAGTTTGAAGCCGCCGCATATCGCCTTCTACTTGCTGACCACAAGGGGTCGACAGTCAGAGTGTCATCCATTGCAATAAGCAAAGCCGATTTGCAGACTTTACTTCAGCTCTTATTATTGCAACGTGCAGAAGATAGACGCTGGGGAGCTGGGCTGTCCTTTCACGACATGTACCAACGCTCCGGAGACATTATGTTCTCTCGTCTCATTTCCGGTCCGGACGAAGTATCACGAGCTTCCGAACTTGCATCTGCCTTTTTAGCTTATCAATTTCCGGGGGGCGATGACTATGTGGCATGGGAGCAGTTCAAAGCCTTTTGCTCGGAATGTGTAAGCATCTCCCGAGTCCACGGGTGTTTTTATATCAATACAGACTGACTCATCTCTGGTTAGCCTTCATTCATCTTCTCTTTCTTCCAGCTCTGGGCTACCGTCTTTATACTTACCACCACACCGCAAGCTCCTCGTGCTGAGGGCAAGTCCACTCTCTTAATCAGCACCACAAACATTCTATCCTTCCTGAATGTTGCCCACTTCCTTAGTGGAAAACTGCCAAATTACCGCTTTCATCAAAATGAGTCCCTATTCCAGCTCGATCTGCAAGCCTCCACTCTAGTGGCCAATCTCGCCACGACGCCTGAGCTTAGTGCTGAGGAACTGCAAAAGATCATAGCGAAGCAGGACTGGTTTCACGTGATGCTTATACAGGGAGAGGATCTGAAGGTCGAGGGAAAGGTTTCTAGTAGGCTCATTGTAGCTTTCACGAGTCCGCCGGAGAAGGAGATGTGGCGACCAGAGGGGAAGCGCTCAATGCAATACGTCTGGCGGACTTCTGTGGTTCAATTGCAGCCAGATCTTGCTGTGGCGGATAGCGGAGGCATGAGTGCGAGTGTGGTGGACAAAGTACTAGAATTACAATCCCACGGAGGGACAGGGAAGGAAAACACAAGTATGAAAGTCGATTTGGCGGGGAAAATAGTTAATATTAAGGGGCTCGGTACTGGCCTTGCGGAAAATGCGGAAAGTATGAATGCGGTGGGATCGTCTGAGGCTACGTCGACGTTAGTTATGCAGCTGGTCGACTTGAAATGTTATCGTATGCCTGGTATGTCGTCGAAAATTACCAGGTCGGGATGAAGAGCGGTATTTTGTTTTTGACATATGAACTGTGGAAAACCGCTCTACGAGGTAGAACGGTGATCCTCACTCTAAGATCAGCCTTTTTTTCCATCTCCTTTCCATGCCTCTAGTTATCAAATTTTCAACTTTGTAGCATTTTATGTGACAAGTTAGTTAACGTATTTCACATGCGAGTGGCCCACATAAGCGAGTAGCCCACCCCAAAACACCATAGTAAATGCGATAAATTTCAACTTGA
>NW_015971434.1:0-4725 GCF_000769745.1 Penicillium expansum
TTATAACTATTACCTAATATTATACTTAGAAGGAGATAAAGAAGTGGCTTACTACGCGAAGGCAATAAGATACAATCTAGTACTAAGGATAGTATAGATAAAGAGGGCAAAATTCCTCTCCCTCGATTATCTAAAAGAGTTCGGAAGGTTTCAAAAAGGCTTAATAGATATATAATAGTCTAGTAGATAGGAACTAGATTTAAGAATATAACACAAGTTTTTATAATAATATATTACTAAAAATTAATATTAAAGAACTTTAGACATATAATCAAGATACTCAAAAATATAGGGCAAATCTATATAAATTATACATATCACGAGATTTGCCTGTTTATCTCGTTTGACGACCCTTAGGGTCACCCGTGGGTGACCCTCCGAGGGTCTAACCTCTAGGTGGACGACCCTCGAACCGCCCTAGTGGCGGGGCGGTTCGAGGGTCGTGAGGGTCACCCGCGGGTCACTGCCAGGTCTAGTCTTAGCGTTTATAAAATAGCTAAATTATCTAAATAAATAACTATCTTTTACCTATATTTTAGTTTATATATAGAATTCTACTTGATTATTATAATAAATAAGGGGAAATATTTAGAAATTCTAGTAAATAGATATATATCTTTAATATATTAGTATAATAATTAAGTTTTATAACTATATAGATTAATTTATTAAGAATATTCTATATTTATAAGTTAGTACCTATAGAGATATATATTTTATATTAAGAACTATATATATCTTTATAGTTAAATATTAATCTTAAATAAATATTAATTATAAGTAGCTTAACTTATTTAAATTTTATATTAAAAGAAAGTCTATACCTTTATTATTTTTAAAAGCTTTTTATATTACTAATCTTAATAGTTCTAGATAAACTACCTAACGTATTTCACAAGCGAGTGGCCACCATAAGCGAGTGGCCACCCCAACCAAAACGTGTCAATTAATTTAAACCATTCTTCTTTAACCACCCACCATGCCACCAATTCGCTCTTAATCCTCTAGGAATTCAATAGAGTAAGAGGGTAGGCTTTTATTAGCTATCTAGGCTTTTAAAAATGGAGATATCAGCTCTATTGCTCTTGCTGCGTATAACTTTAACGTCCTGTGTATAATTCTCTGCTACTGAATTAGTAGAATACAAAACTACACGATTTCTCGCGCTAATTCCTATAAATTAATAAAAATTGAAGAGGAATCTCTTAAAAAATAGATTCTCTCTATAGATTCTTATAGATTAGCCCCCCGGCCTTCTACTATACGAGAAATAGTAGATCTTCTTCTTTAAAAGCGCGGAACTACCCTAGTTCTTTCAGTCGGTAAAAATTAGGTTATAAACTTTATTAAACAGTATCCTCTTCTCTCCTCCTAATTCTTAAATTAGTATAATTATAAGTATATAAAATATAAAGACCCTAAAATTATTAGGGAGTAGTTTAATCTTATTTAAAGAACTATCTTTTAATTTAGGATCGATCCTAATAATATTTATAACTTTAATAAGACTAGTTTTATAATAGGATTAACTATAACTATAAAGGTTATTATAAGGAGTAAATATTATAGTTAGAGGCTAGTTTTATAGCCTAAAAATTAGGAATAAGTAATAGTAGTTAAGTATATAAATACTTCTAGCTAGGTCCTTCCTCTATATATAATTTTTAAAGGTAAAGTCTTTCTTAAATTATAGTTTAATAGTTTTTTAGAGGATTAGCGCTTTAAAATTAGTCTTAATAGTTAGATTTCTAATAAGATTAGACTTTATTAGTTTAAGAAGCTTTTTATTCCTAGTACTATATATATAAAGGGAATATACTAGCTTTTAATACTTAATAACTATAGAAGTTATTTAATACTTAAATTTAATAAAATCTATAAATAAAATAAGGTAATATTAATTTATATACTAACTTATTTATTCTATCTTTTATAACCTTTAGATATTAACTATTTTATAGTATTAAAATAATTATATAGCTAGTTAGTTAAGATAAAAATATATATTAGGATTAATTATATTAATAAACTTAACTTCTTTAAAGTATACCCTTTTATATAAATTAAAGCTTTTAAATTAAAGACTATTAAAAATAGCTTTAAGATAGCTAGTATAGTCCCTTTCTTACTAGAGAGAGTACTTTTTAAGCTTAATATTTAGCTTTAAATCTTAACCTCTTTAGCTAGCTAAGGTAGTAAATTAAGCTAGAATTTTACTCTAAAAACCCTTTTTATAGAGAAAGAACTATATTATTAAGCTTTATTAATTAAAGCTTTATTTTATATAAGATCTTAAAGCCTACCTAGCCTATTAGATTATATATTAAACTAGCTTATAAAAGGCTTCTATCTTATAATATAAGGTACTATCTTATTAGCTAAAGAAAATAAAGAATTATATACTACTAATAAGAAGTAGAAGTAAAAGTATACTAGATCTTAAAGGTAGATACCTACTAAAAAAGGCCTCTTAGTTCTTAAAGCTTCTTAATTAATTACTAAGCCGGTAAAAGCGGTTAAAGCGCCTCCCCCCCGCTGGCAGAGAAGGCTATCACTACCTTTATAGCCCCGAACAAGAGTATTACTAATATACGGGCTATATAAAAATCTGGGTTATAAAAGAAATGTATATCCAGAGAATAGATCATTTTAGTATATTTAATTTAATAGAGTATTGGTTGAGATATATATATTTAAAATTAATATATCTAGTTGGGGTGGCCACTCGCTTGTGAAATACATTATATTTAAAACTTTCTTATAGCTAATTAATTAAAATATTTTAAAGAAAATTAAGTTCTAATAAACTAAGAATAGGTTAGAAATAGGTTATTTATAAGTTTTAAGTAAGGTATTTAGACTTTTTATAGGCTATTAATAGGCTTTATAAGCTTTTATTAAACTTTATAGACTTTTTTTAAGCTTTATAAGCTTTTTTTAAGCTAATTCTATTTATTATATATAATTTAATTAATTAATTATTATTATTATTATTCTTTATTTTAATCTATTAATTATTAATTTAATTAATTAAGTAATATTTTTAGATAGTAAAGCTTTTTATAATATATTAACCTTTTTTTATATATTTTTAAAAACCTTTATTATTATAGGTTTTATTAACTTTATAATATCTTAAAATTAATAATCTAAGTTTATATTATTATAATTTAAAAATAACTATAATAACTTATCTTATTTTATATCTTTTAATTACCTAATTATATAATTAATAAGTTAATAGACTTTTAATATATTTATATTAGCTTTTTTTTAACTAAATAACTCTCTTTTACTCTTTTAATTTAAATAATTTAAATATATTAGATTTAATTTAAATATATTAGATTTAATTAAAAAAAGTTATATTTTTTATATAATAAAATAAATTACTAAAAGTAGGTAAAGTAATAATTATAAATTAATTATAGATTAAAAAATATAGTTATATAATATTTAAATTATCTTTTATATATTTAAGATTATTTTAACTAGGTAACCTATAATAATAATAATAGCCTAAAGATTATATATAAATATTATTTTATAATCTTTAAATATTTTTATATTATTAAAAAAGATATAAATAAAAAAGATATATATTATAATATAACTATTATAACTAGATATTTTAAGATATCTATTTATAAAAGGGTTATAAGTAAAAGTTAGTAATAAAAAGAATTTAATAAGTTTATTTAGATAATAGTATAAATATCTTTTTATTATAATTTATATTATTAATATAATTAAAATAAAATAATACTATTTAAGAGCTATTTTTTAAAGTAGTTTAAAAGAATAATCTATTATAATTTATTATAATTAATTAACTTTCTTTTTACTTTATTAAATAACGTATTTCACATACAAGCTACGCACACAAGCGAGCTGCGCACCTACCCCAAAACGCGTCAATTAATTAACCCCTTATTTTTCAACCACCCACTATACCACTAATACGCTCTCGATCCTCTAAAAATTCAATAGAGTAAGAGGGTAGGATCTTACTAGCTATCTAGGCTATTAAGAAGTAAGAAATTAGCGCTATTTGCGAAGCAGCCTGTCGTTTTAACATTCCCGAATTAACCCTCCGGATACGTCTTCGTAGGACTACCTTTCGCGCGAATTCTTACGCTAATTTATATAAATTAACTATAATTAAAGAGGAATCTCTTAAAAAATAGATTCTCTCTATAGATCTATATAGAGTAGCCCCCCGGCCCTCTTTTATATAAGAAATAGCTAACCTTCTTCTTAAAAAGTATAGAACTACCCTAGTTATTTCAGTCGGTTAAAATTAGGTTATAAACTTTATTAAATAATATCCTCTCCTTTCCTCCTAATTCTTAAAATAGTATAACTATAAGTATATAAAATATAAAGACCTAAAAATTATTATAGAGTAGTTTAATCTAATTTAAAAGATAATCCTTTAATTTAGAATCGACTCTAATAATATCTATAACTTTAATAAGACTAGTTTTATAATAGGGTTAATAGTAACTATAAAGGTTATAATAAAGAGTAAATATTATAGTTAGTGTTTACTTTTATAACCTAGAAATTAAGAATAGGTAACTATTATTAAATATATAAATACTTCTAGCTAGGCCCTTTCTTTATATATAATTTTTAAAGGTAAAATCTTTCTTAAATTATAGTTTAAAGGCCTCTTAAAGGATTAGCGCTTTAAGGTTAGTCCTAATAGCTAGACCTCTAATA
>NW_015971220.1:0-544 GCF_000769745.1 Penicillium expansum
ACAACTATAGTAAACTCATTAGGCAAAAGTCGTAAATGGTTGCATCATTGGATTAAACGCTATAAGAGTCATCCCAATAATGCGAACTGGTATAAAGATGAAAGTAAAGCGCCCAAAAGAGTAAGTGTCAAAATAGCTCCCCAAACTGCGGAACAGATTCTTCTTATTCGTAATGAGCTGATGAAAGAGAAGATGGCTCAAATTGGAGCCATCTCAATTCAGTACGAATGTGAGCGTCGTGGTATCAAACCGGTTCCTGCTATCTGGACGATTAATCGCATTATTGCAAAGCATGGGTTGACCAAACAACTATCTGTTCATAAAACCCCTAAGGAGTACCCTGATTTATTTTGGCATACACATCAAATGGATCTGGTTGGACCGCGATTTATTAAAGGAGATGGTAAGTTCTATAGTATTAACCTGATAGACGTGACCACACATAGTTGTTTTGTAAGAGCAGTACGCACCAAATCATCTGAGGATATTGTACAAACGATTGCTTCTTTTTGGGAAACGCATGGAATACTGGATGCTATACAAA
>NW_015971221.1:0-701 GCF_000769745.1 Penicillium expansum
TGGATAATGAACTATCTTTTCGAGGCAGTAACCGCTATCCACGCAGTTTTGGTAGTGTTGTACGATTTGCACTTAGCCAAGGAGTATCACCCGTTTTTATTCCGATAAGTGAACCCTGGAGAAATGGGATTATTGAAAAATTTAACCATACCTACCAAAAAAGATTTTTGCAAACACGGACTTTTAAAAGCTTGAAGGATCTGTCTTTACAAGAACAATCCTTTATTGATTTTCATAATAGTCATCATCGATATAGTTCACAAGGCCATAGTACACCTAATGAAGCTGCGGCATCATTATTATCCCCGGTTTACTATAATGGAACCATTCATTTACCAACCCTTAAAAAGAGTAAAGGACTAAAAATACCCCTTACAAAAGGAAGTGTTTATTATATCCGTTACATACGAAGTGATTTAAAACTCTATTTACCAAATGAAGTATTTACACTAAGCCCAGACTTAAAATACAGTTATGTGGTTGCGGAAATAAATATTGACAATCATAGCTTGATTATTCGCCAAAATGGTGAAATAATGCAAGTTTTCAATTATCCCATAGAGGCTGTATCCTGATAATTTTCTTGCCATATGTCAATGAACTAAAGTAAAAATGTTACCTATGTTCTGCTACAGTTTAGACTCTTAAGCGCCCTTAAGGGCCTACCCTGATCTGTAGGGCTCTTAAGAATACCGAAAAAG
>NW_015971295.1:0-4799 GCF_000769745.1 Penicillium expansum
GGGGGGGGGTGGCCGGCAGCCGAGGGGATCTGGGTCTGAAGCCAGGGCCGGAATTGCGCAGCGATCTGCGAAAGAATCTTGTGTGTACTGTTATTCTCCATCAGGCGCTGGATTGTGTGGTCCTGGAACAGCAGCCATGCTTTCTGTGGCTGCGTCTGCCCCAGTCAATGGATGCGACCCACGGTTTGGAAGACGCTATTGTAATTTTGCGCGGCTTCCATCGACCTCACGCGGCTACATTCGGCGTGCATGTTGAGTCCAATCGCGCCACAGGTGTAGGTCGTCAGGAGGATGTTGATCATACTATTCGGGTTGGTAAAGCGTTGAATAGCGGCAGTGCGGGCGTCGAGTGACGTACCCGGATGGCCACAAAGTCAAGTCCAAGCGCAGCGAGGAACATCTCGACCAGCCATCTCGTGTAGGGCTAGTTACATAACTCTCTATTTGATACTGCCTTGCCGCTTATTTCATCACTGCCTTCTTGAGGCATTTACGCTTTTCAACTTCTCTGTTATTTCTACACAAGAATAATCAGCTGTGTCTGCAGCCTTGTGATGTGTTTTCAGATGGTCTTTTTAGATTTCTCTTGAGGTGTCTTTTGAGATGTATGTGAAGGTGGCAAAAAGCATACTTTGTGCAAGCGACTTTTCTATGTATAACCTGTGANGATGATGATCAGGTCAGGGACAGGGACATACACTTTACAACGGCACGACTAACCATCGATCTTGAACCCTATAAAGATAACATCATCTCTCTTTTCTAAACCGGTGTGTCTTCTAATTCTATATGCAACACTCTGCGCGATACGTATGCCCTTGCTATTATACCTATAATAATAAGGAGACGTATTGAAACATCGTGTTGAGCGAATCCTCAATTCAATCTGACATACTTCAATTTACATACGAAGCATGCCCTTGTAGAGTGTCAATTAAATACACGTAGAATATACATATGGTGGGTAGGTTTATACAATTAGAATGGTAAAAGACTGCATACTATCCTTTGAACATAGTGCTTGGAAAGTGAGAGTGAATCTACCTAGATTACTGCCTTGCAATATAAGCCAATGAGAAAGTTATGTACCAGTGGTCACATTAGTCGCCTGTACAGTATTTTAACTAACTCATTCCACACTCATTCGAATACCATGATGGGCCGAAGTTTATATGAACTTTTGATCTACGATAGGTCTGATAGGTCTAGGAGTATGTTTTGTTTGAATCTAGAAATAAAGAAACTTAAATTAACATGATCGTTGTCGTAGCTGATAGGCCGTCGACTCGAGGGCTATCCAACCAGCGAAGACTGCGTAAATACATGAAAAGAGAATGCGAAGAGATAGTTTCAACGCCGTGCGAGCATAGACATAAGAAAGCGAGGCCGAAAAACAAAGTCAGAAAGAAAAGTCGTGTATCATCTCATCATCGCTGAGTATGTTCAAATCAATTTTTGGTGTTTCGCATTTTGACAAAAACGAATCTTTAAAAGAAAACCACATATGTTTAATCGTCGTAGAGATCAGGCGAGACTGGGGTATCATCCATCTCAGCGTCGAAATCATCCTCATCCATCATCTCATCATCGCTACCGTCACTGCTGTCACCAACCTCGTGGTTGGGCAGGACATCGATGCGACCATCGCGCATGATGACTTGAGCAGTCTCGCCATCCTTGATACTTCCACGCAAAATGAGTACAGCAAGACGGTTGAGGACCTCGCGCTCGATGAGTCGGCCCAGTGGACGAGCACCGTAGGCTGGGGAGTAGCCTGCTGCACCGAGGTAGTCTTTGACTTCTTCCGAGCATTCGATAGTAACATTGCGCTCGTTGTCATCGAGCCGCTTCTGTACCTCGCGGAGACGGAGGTCCACGATCTTGCGAATCTCGCGTCTGGTGAGACGGTTGAAGATGACGGTGCTGGAGATACGGTTGAGGAATTCCGGTAGGAAATAGTTGCGCAGTGATTCCATGACCAACTCGCGGGTATGGGGGTCGATGCGACCATCCTTGGTAGTGGGACGGGCGAGATGTTGGGCACCCAGGTTGGAGGTCATGACGACGATGCAGTTCTTTGCGTCGACGACGCGGCCTTGGCCGTCGGTGATTCGGCCATCATCCATGAGCTGTAGGAGGACAGTGAGGACTTCCTTTGCGGCCTTCTCGACCTCGTCGAAGAGCAAGATCGAGAATGGGCGGCGGCGCAGGCTTTCGGTAAGTTGGCCACCGGCGTCATGGCCAACGTATCCGGGGGGTGCGCCGATCATACGGCTGAGCGAGTGTCGCTCTTGATACTCGGACATGTCGAACCGGATCATTGCCTTTGGATCATCGAAGAGGAATTCGGCAAGCGCTTTTGTGAGCAGTGTCTTACCGGTACCGGAGGGACCGCAGAACAAGAAGCTGGGGGGTGCGTTAGGGTTACTCAGACCTGAGCGCTGCAAGCGAATGGCGTTGGAGACTGAAACAACGGCTTCCTTCTGGCCAACAACAATTTTGCCAAGGTATTTCTCCATCTTGAGCAGCTTATCCTTTTCAGTGGTCTTGAGCCTTGTGACAGGGATACCGGTCCATCGAGCAACGATTTCATTGATCTGATCGGGGCCAACTGCATCGGCGAGAAGTGCTTCACCAGCATCGCCAGACTGTGCGCGGCGTTCAGCATCGGCCCTGGCCCGGTCAGCCTCGAGACGCTCAATGAGGCTCTTGGTCTCTGGGATGGCGTAGTATTCAAGATCAGCAGCTGTCTGGGTATCGCCTGAACGTTCGGCTTCATCACGCTTAACCTTGAGAGAGTCAAGCTTAATCTTGGCCTCCTGTACTTCGCGGCTGCGCTGCTTTTCACTTTCGTACTTCTCGCGCATTGGCCGGAGCTCCTCGCTAACGTTGGCAGCTTCTTGTTTGGCAGCCTCAAGACGAGCCTTAGATGCGTCGTCCTGCTCGCGCGAAAGAGCGTGGATTTCGATCTGAAGCTGGCGAGCCTTTCTTTCCAGTGTGTCGAGAGCTTCTGGCTCGGACTCGCGAGTGACTCGGACTGCAGCTGCAGCCTCATCAATCAAATCGACTGCAGAATCAGGGAGTCGACGAGCTGTTAGGTAGCGAGGGGCGAGAGTGGCCGCAGCAACGATAGCTCCGTCCAGAATGTTGACACCGTGATGAGCTTCGTATTTCTCCTTCAGACCACGAAGAATAGAGATGGTCTCTGGGATTGTAGGCTCTTTGACAAGGACCTGCTGGAATCGTCGCTCGAAGGCTTGATCCTTCTCAATATACTTGCGGTACTCAGAGAGAGTGGTGGCACCGATACAATGCAGCTGGCCACGAGCCAGCATGGGCTTGAGAAGATTAGCAGCGTCCATACCACCTTCGCCGCTGGATCCAGCACCCATAAGCAGGTGGATCTCATCGACAAAGAGAACTATGGTATCCTTGGAATCTTCAATTTCCTTGAGAACGCCCTTCATACGTTCTTCGAATTCACCGCGGTATTTGCTGCCCGCAACCAGAGAACCGACATCGAGAGAAAGGAGGCGACACTGAGCCAGGTTGGCGGGAATATCGGCGTTGACAATGCGGCGAGCGAGACCTTCGACAATGGTGGTCTTGCCAACACCAGGCTCACCGATCAGCACAGGGTTGTTCTTTGTGCGTCGACTGAGAATACGAATGACGCGACGGATTTCCTCCTCTCGACCAATGACCGGATCGATCTTACCCTCCCTAGCCAAGGAAGTCATATCAATGGTGAACTTCTTCAGGTTCTCATTCTCGCCTTCCGCATCGGCGGTCTTGGAGTCGACCCGCTTTGTACCACGAATTTGCTGGATAGCAGTGTCGATCAACTTAAGGTTGGGGATATTGGCATCGCCCAGAGCACGCTGAACCTGCGAATCTTGGCAAACAGACTGGATGAGATGATCAACCGCAACGAAGCTGTCTTTTTGGGTTTTCGACAAATCGGTGGCTGATCGAATGACTTTGGAGAGTTGGGGAGAAACACTGGGG
Source organism: Penicillium expansum (assembly GCF_000769745.1). Lineage (NCBI taxonomy): Eukaryota > Fungi > Ascomycota > Eurotiomycetes > Eurotiales > Aspergillaceae > Penicillium > Penicillium expansum. Next base: position 4,009 of record NW_015971295.1, read on the forward strand.
TTTTCTGGAGGAGGGTCTTGACTCGGTAGGCGGACGAGTAGCTTCATCAGTGATCGATCGAGAAGCTGAGGGTCGCCATGAGCTCGCTCGACGACCTGGCGGAAGAGAGGAGCAGTTGAGGAATCGTGGGAGGAATGGGCACCAGAAGGGGTCTGTTGATCTTCAGACTCATCTGGGGAGGGGTTAAGCAACGCGACAGCCAGGTGAAGAGGCATAATCTGGGAATGCGCATATTGCTCGCAGAGGCCGCTGGAGTCCAGCAAGGCCTTGTTGGCCCGATCTGTGAACTGGACGCCGTTCATTTTGAACGGAACAGTGGGGTAATATCAATAGTTGTGTGAGCCTGAATATTTCTAGGGATGGAATCTTAGTAGAAGTCTAAGAGTATAAAGTAATTGAGCAAGTAATTGAGCAAGTAAATGAAGAATATGCAGCTTGAAACACGATGATACAAGTTCATATAGTCCAGGCGCGTGGGGTGCCCGAAGCTGCCATTAGGTCCATGTCGTCACTACTGGCTTCCACCGCCTTCCAGAAGCTGCCTGACGTTGCCTGACATTCCCTGATGGCGCTGGGGCTCACCCGAAGATAGCGGGTAAACTATTATTCCGAGATAACAATGGACCTCCTACATAGTGTAGCATGTCACTCCCTAGCGAGATACACTCAATGACTCTTACATTCTGCTACACACAAATACCATACAATTAGTCAATTACCACTTTAATGACATAAGCCAACACACACCGCTAACGTATTCGGCAAGCGAGCGGCCACTGTAAGCGAGTGGC
>NW_015971223.1:0-6108 GCF_000769745.1 Penicillium expansum
CCCCCCCCGAGCTGGCCACCCAACCAAAAATTCCCTACGTAATTGGACTCACCTTTTTCAACCACCTACCATGCCACCAATACGTTCTCAAAGCTCTCAAAAACGCGTAGAGCAAGAGGGTAGACTCTTATTAGCTATTCAAGCTATTAAGAATCAGGAATTTAGCTCTATACGTAAAGCAGCAGAAGTTTTTAACGTTCCCCGCACTACGCTCTCGACGCGTCTGAATGGCATCACCTACCGCGCCGAAATACGCGCAAATTGCCATAAATTGACTACTTTTGAAGAGCAATCGCTTTACGAATAGATTATCTCATTAGATGATCGCGGAGCAGCCCCCCGGCCTGATACAGTACGGGATGCAGCTAATATACTACTCCGAACGCGCGGTTCTAACCCCCCTACTACGGTCGGTAAGAATTAGGTACAAAAATTTGTTAAAAGATACCCTGACCTCTCCGCTCGATTCTCACGATCGTACGACTACCGGCGAGTATTATGCGAGGATGAAACCGCGATTCGAACGTAGTTTAACTTCGTGAAATCTACGATTGAGAAGTACGGTATTACGGATAAAGATATCTACAATTTCGACGAGACTAGCTTCGCTCTCGGCCTTACAGCTACTGCTAAGGTTATAACGCGAAGAAGCGCCGGTCGGAGGGCTATTTTACAACCTAGAAATCGCGAATAGGTCACTACAATTAAGGCAGTAAATGCGACAGGGTGGGCGTTGCCGCCATGCGTCATTTTTAAAGGCAAGGTTTTTATAGCGGTATAGTTTAAAGATACGCAATTACCGACCGATTGGCGATTCGCAGTTAATGAAAATGGATGGACGAATGACGCTATCGGTCTCGAATAGCTTCAAAAAACATTCATTCTATCGACTTCTTACCGAAAAAAGGGTCGGTATCAGCTTCTTGTCCTCGACGGCCATAGTAGCCACCTTTCAGCTGAATTCGATGCGATATGCTCTTAAAATGATATTATACCAATTTATATGCCTTCGCATTCGTCTTATCTTTTACAGCCTCTCGATATCGGCTGTTTTACGGTGTTAAAAAAGGCATATTCCGACCTAGTAGATTCGCAGATAAAGCTTGGTATAAGTCAAATCGATAAATGCGACTTCCTTACAGCCTATCCTCAGGCTAGAAAGGTAGCTTTTAAGTCGCAAAATATTATGAATAGCTTCGCAGCTGCTGGTCTAGTGCCTTTCGACCCAATACGTGTGTGTGGTTTCGAAGCTTGATATCCGACTACGTACACCCCCCCTCCCTCCGAGCCGTGGTAGCGATTCAAGCCTCAATTTCACGCCAAAGACGCCGCGTACTATAAAGGACGTTCGCCGGCAGGCTTCTTCTATTAAGAAATTGCAAGAAGAGAACTCGTCGCGCGCGGATGAAGCGTTTGAGCAGATCGTGAAAGGCGCCTATTTAGCTATACAAGGCGCGGCCATTTTACGTCAGGAAAACCAGGACTTACGCGCCGCTAATGCGAGAATCACCCAAAAAAAGAAGCGTACGAGGAAGCGTATAGCTCACGAAGGTGGCATGTCAGTTTTGGAGGCTATGGAGATAGTATCAGGTCTAGGAATAGCCGATGAAGTAGGCCCAGGTGGTAATGGCGGTTCATCACCGACGCCGAATCAGGCCAATAAGAGGAGGCCACAGCGATGCAGTATTTGTAAAACGCCTGGACATAAGAGAAACAGGTGCCCAGGGAGGTTTGAATAGCTTCATTTTTAATTATCAGGCGTTGTGGTGCTTATTTCTTCAATTTAATGGTACCATGTTTAGTGGGGTGGCCAGCTCGGGGGGGGGGGGGGCCAGCTCGGTAGTGAAATACGTTAGTTAGTTATGTGGCTAACTTATTTAGTTAACGGCGTGTGCTTAGTCACCCCCGGGTCCCACCACCTTCCGACAATTATTCATAAAATGGAAAGTTGTGACATTCGATCTAACATCACATCTACTCGAAACGCCAACATAGCCGGTGTTTGACTGTTTAGTACCTTGGCAGTGGTAGAGGTAAAGAGAGAGAGAGAGAGTCTATGGCAAGTGAGCAAGCATGTCCCGCTAGGCGACAGTATGTTGGCCGGTTCTTTCTCCTTCCCTTCATATTGAACGCAGGCTCATTAGCTCCTATAGCAAGGGGCGACGGAAGCCATATACACAACTTGCATGGTGTGTTCACATGTGAATGCTGGCCACCTTTGGTGCTGATGTTAGCAGTGAAGAGTGCAGAAGACGCAAGATCAAATGCGATGGCCAACATCCGTGCCATCGCTGTGGAAATTTGGATCTAACATGTTTTTAGCCTCCCCGACTCTCATATTAAAAATGCTGAGTGGAATATAGGTCGTTATGCGGCTCCTGCGAAGCCAGTTGCGCGAACCGTCGTAAATTCCTCGGATTCTCGGTACTTTCTCGATGCTCTCCTGATACAGATCTTTTGCTAACCATGCTCTAGGGATGTAAAAGCTCTAAGGTCCCAGGTCATTTCACTTCAGGTGGAATTACAGGCTATGTCGGCTCAATTGAAGCAGGCCATAGAACATCGAGATTCCGAACCCAAGATTCAGCTGGACACTCCTACATCTCGGGAGGGGCAGAATCACACACACGTCAAGCATTCGCATACAAGCAATGTCCCGTATCGGAAGGATTGCCTATATCATGGCCCTGCAGGCACTGCTTTCACATTTGACATCGCGCGAGCGAACTTACAGTCCATGGGACTAATGTCCGTGCCGACTGACGACGATAATTCCCTGGACTACTATTCTGCCGATGATGACCCTGAGGTATCGCAACATGTACCAGACGCCCTTGACCTCGTGTCACTAGAAGAAGTGCTACGCTTGTGCAAGGCGTTTGCAGAGGAGACCAATGTCATGTATCCATTTCTGGACATGAACAAGATCATGGGCCAAATTGAATTACTCAGAACAGCCCAGGACGCGAAGGGAAGCCGGACGATCTCGGGCGATGATAGAGATATCATCGTCCTTGTGCTGGCAATATCTCTGATAAGAGAGAGCGCCGGAGAGAGCGAGCTGGGCAGGTCGTTGTTCCATTCGATCAGGAATCGTTTAAATAAGAAGATTTGGGCTCCATTATCTGTCACTGGCATCAGTTCTCTGGTTTTAGCTGTGAGACCCATTTGGCTTCCCCATGTTACCAAGGACATAGTGTCTGAACTACTATAGGCTCGGTACTATTTCTATGCGGATGAAGACGAAAGAATGGCTTGGCGGACAATCGGCATCGCTGCAAGACAATGCTTTGAATTAGGGCTACATCATCTGCAGGGATACTCGAAGTTCAATGAAGAGGGTTCCCGGTCGGCCCTCGTCCTATTCTGGTCGGTTTTTGCCCTAGATCGCCGCTGGAGTTTTGGGACTGGGTTGCCGTTTTCAATACAAGAAGAAGATATCGATCCATCCCTGCCAGAGCCAGTATGTGCAACCTAACAATTGTCCGAAAAGTTCTTTGGACCAAATATATACTAACACTGTCACCAGGACGATTCTCATATGTATCTCAAGACCATGATTCCATACTGTCGACTTAGCACCAAAGTCTGGTATTCCGGTCTCGGGACAGGTGCGATCTCGAAACTACGCAGGGATAGCATGGAAAGCCTTGATTCACAGGTCCTTCAATGGCACCAACAGATGCCAGAATCCCTCAAGTGCCCAGACCCATACAGCGTCGATGATGGACTCCCTACGATTTCGAGAAGACTTCAAATTCAAATGTATGTCCGGACAAATACCATGCGCGTCTTGATCTACCGGCCGATTCTCTATAGCTACACCAATATCATGCAGGATATGCCGCATGCAGTGTTATGTGTACACCTTGCCAAAGACACGATACGTATCCTGTACCATACGCACAAGGCTACCAAGTTCTACAAAACCCAGCAGACGCTATTCAATTTTTTTATTCTGTCTTCTCTGGCAATTATCCTTTTGGCATGTTTTCATGATCCGGCAGACTTCTGTTCTTGTGTCCAAGAGGAGGTCTTCATGGCCCTTGAACTCGTCAAGGTTTTGAACTCCAAGTCGCGAGTTACGAGACGACTGTGGAAATCAATTCGAGATCTTCGGGAGGTTGGTGAGAAGCTCGGCGTCCTATCTCCTGTCAGCCCTGTCGAGAGATGTCAAACCTCGACAGTATTTCATGAAACAGACATTCAGCCGTTTTCTGTGAATGGCGTCGACGAGACTGATGTCCCGATGCCTGGAGCCAGAGTGAGCGCCGAACTGACAAGCCTGCTGGAAGAAATTGGGATTTATCACCCTCTCACAACTGTGCATCTTGGTCAGGGTAATGAAAACAATGAATTCGACAACCGCCCTCCGGAGCCATCGTGGGAAAATCTTACGGCACCTCAGTGGAGCAACGCTGATGGACGATCTGAGGTCCTGAATCCGCTATTCTGGAATTGGTAGTGTCTTGTCTTTCAAAGAAAATTGACAATAGATTTTGTTGCGATTTACTCGGAGAATATTCCTCACGTACATCGGGTATTATTCTGCTTTTCGTAATTGGAAGGTCGATATTATTATTACTATTATTGTTATATGCTGTGCTTTCACAAACTAAAAATCGCCTTTCTGTCGTTCTTCCATCGCCTGGATGAAGGTGACAATATGCGGAGTCGAGGAACGAAATTTCCCGTGCTCTAGAGTGCTCCCACAAGGCATTGATCACTCACTGGAAATGGTAGCCTAGCGACGGTCAAATATTCAAGGAAAAATATCGTCCATCGGTATCCAAGGCCCGCATATACTGTAAAAGAGAGACTATCAGCCACATGGTGCACCTCTCTTTTTGTGGGAAAGAGACCCACTTCAGATACCAAAGAGACGAAATGTAGCGGCAAACTTGCTTCGAAGGAAAGCATTGGCCATCAATGCACTCGTTGCGTATAATGGATATGCGTCGACGAGGAATGTAAGTACTCCTTGGAAGACGATCGAGACGCTAAGTATACCGTCAGCAGAGGATGTGTGGCGTTTATGGGGTGAGCATGTACCCGAGACCGATAAAGACACTTCCAGTAATTGGCATAATCCAAAGAACCTGCATATGGAGGTTTGTCAGTTGTCGCCCTCAATAAAGCAGGTACCCTAGGAATCTCCCCCTCATTTTCTCTTTTAAAGCATCCGAGCAAACCATTCGGTTGTGGTGCCGATGGATGATTGGGCCCGAAAGTAGACAATTCATATTTGTGCTACTGATTTCTGTTTCGTGGTAAGTCTTTTCTTGAAGTTAGCCCCTGGGCGAAGGCGATGAATGCATAAGGAAGACACGGCGACCACAATGAGTATGTTTTGCGTCAGTAATTAGAGAAAGATTAGAGTATCGAGTAACAAGCCAGGGTCTCTTGGACTCCCTAACCCTCATTGGAAATCGAACTAGCGCTTCGAATAATCCGGGAAAAACACAAAAAGTATAACAACTTGCAAGATCAAACCACCATCGCAATGTCAATCCCAATTTGGCTGGATCTTGAGGAAGAAGCGGATAGCCCGCGTTTAAGAAAGTCGCTACTTTGTCATTAGCGCATCGTAGTAACCAATGACACGGGGCTCGCGTTTTATTAATAAACCGGAATTACCACACAATCAAGGAGTTAACAGTATGCTAACAACGGATGACTGCGGGTCGCCAGCACTGGCGACCCGGGCGAGATCCACAGTCCTCATATTTTCATTGCCATTTCTGCGACCAGGGTGACATGTACAGTACGTGATAAACCCCTGAGGGAACAGTCAGTAGCGAACAGCAATGCAGACAGCCTCCTGTTCCAAGGTAGTCTACAAAATGGGGTCGATGTACGGCCGTAAGTGCCAGCGTATTCTTACATTAGCCCTCGGGTTCCGAAATCGGGTATCGACGGTGGTAAGGGAGTTAACAAAGGATGAATATGCAAATATTGGAGCAGTACATGTGACTTTCTTATCCATCCGCTAGGACCTCTTGGCCAGAAATGTTGCTTACCGTAACTAGACTTCGGCAGAACCCATTTTAGGTCAGAACCTCTGACCCAAAACCTAACCCATTGGGTTTTAGGTTCCGCCCTCTATAA